>NW_019524844.1:254263-434337 GCF_002814215.2 Seriola lalandi dorsalis | reverse complement strand
AAAAAAAGCCTCAGTTATGCAACATTAATGGTGACAGACAGATAAATCTCCGAAGCAGAGGAACAAAAGGAAAAAGAATAAACTGAGATTTCTGTGAGACAAAAGTGGACCCCCTCTGCTGTGTCCTTCTCTATTTCTGGGACGGCAGTGATGGATCCCATCTTGTCAGCCTCCTGTGAGGCATCGTGACAGTCGAGAGTCACCAGAGGCCGAGGACGTGAGACTCACAGATTCTAAAAGTCATTGCTGCTCCGCGTCTGACTCTGACCAGAGACGATGAGTCTCTGTTACCATCAGTGCCGCCAACAGGCTCTTTAAGCACCCATTACCAGGCCCATAGTTAGGCTCAACATTACATGAATCCAGAAATGCCCTGTGTTAGAACTGCTGTCAGACTTGAGGAGGATGCAGCTGGAGTTTTATATCACTGGTACAGTACGTCAGTATAGACAATGCTAATACAGAACGAAACATCTTGAATAGAGCAACCGCTCTGACCAACCAACCGAATTGGTTTGATACTATCGGGGATCAAAATGCCTTGTCATTCAATACCAAATTTCAATAAATGAGTAAATCTCATCAGCATCAGTGAACCAAACATGTAGATCTAATAATGCTGGTGATAGGCTGTTTATTTACACAAACATGTTTGAGTGTGTAAAGAGACCTAGCTTAAAAGTAAAACTAAAATTTGTATCGTAATGTGTATTGTAATTATTTTTTTGTTAAAATAGATTTGATAAAATTGGTATAGAAAAAAGTGTCGCTAAGAATCGGTATTGAAGTCAAGATATCGGTATCGGTACCGATATCGAACATTTTTGCACGATGTCGAGCCCTAGTGATGAATCTGATGCAGTGTGATAATACTCAATGAAATGTGCAGTTTACATGCAAAATGTTTCAGCTGTGTGTATTTGGCAATCTTTCTGTTACAGAGTACTGGACAGAAACTGTGTTGATGCTGAACCAAATATAAATATGTCTCTGGAAAAACATCAGTCGTGCTAACTCTTTTGCAACATCACGCACCAGAGTCTGTCTACTGACTTACTGTGCAACGTTTTGTAATAAAGTCTGAGCAATACTGACACACTACCTACACATATGTCCGCCTCTGCCAAAAATAACACGTAAAAAAATACTGTTTTCTTAGTCTGTTAGAGTTTTATAGGCTATGAAATTTCCATATAAGTTGTTTTAGCATAAAACTGCAGACATTCAACAAAGCAAATACTGTGGGAAAAGTTGTTCTTCTCACCCCAGTTATCAGTATTTAAATCGGACCCGAAAAGACATCATTGAAGGCCCTAACCCACAGACAAACAAACACACAGGCACACTCACACTGGCACGGACACCCACACACCACACACCAACAAACACATAAACATACACCACAGGATGCTCAGAGAGCGGGTGGGGGTAAGGGGTGGGGGTAAGGGGTGAGCCACGAGTCAATAAACCCTGTGTAATCTGTTCCCTTTAGTGGCATAAACCATCTGAGAGGAGATTACAACCGTTCTGCCAAAGTAAGAACATGCGAGTTCCTAATGGACAGAAACACTGACTACAAACACACACATACAAACACACACACACACACACACGTGTGCAACTTTGCACGTACTCTAAACAGAACTGTGGAGAGTAAGAGTAGTGTGTTCCAAGACTCTAACAAAGTCATGACTCATGTTTTTAAGATCAGACTTCATGACTTTAATACAAAAAGGCTTTTTTGACTTAAGGGAGAGAGAGACAGAGATACTGAGGAGAAAAAAAGAGAGTTTTTCTACATGTTTTTCAGAAAAGTACTGATTATCATGACAGGCCCACCCTGGACTTGGGCTCCTGCTGAGGTAACTAATGTGCAGCATTGTCAGTTTGTGTGAGATTACGCATCATGGCCTCCACGAGTGGAACTGGAAGAGTGGAGGGGGTCGGGTAGGAGTTGATGAATGTATATGTGTGTGTGTGTGTGTGTGTGTGTCATGTGTGTGTTTGTGTGTGTTCCTCTGAAGAGCTGGGAGGGAGGATGTGTGGACAGGCAAATCAGAGGGGCTTCTTCATGTGTGTGTGTTGGGGGGAAGAAGGGACGCTGACTTTATGCATCATTAAACAGGCAGACTGAGAACACCAGGCGGAGCTGTCACTGTGGAGCGGAGCTGAGTAGACATCTGGCGCACAATACAGGACGATACACCCACATGTTAGGAAGAGCTGCGACTAGTTTAAACACACGTCATCAAGTTACTTATTGTTTATGGATCATCTCAAACTAATTACAGTGCAGTGGTTATCACAGACATTTTGTATAATAATTTGTTTTTATTTTTTTGATAAGTGTAATGTGGCGGATTTACAAGAAACAAAAACCCCACATTGCCCACTGATCACCGCCGTCTGCACAAACCTCCAGTCAGAACTTCACCACCTGCAACTGGCTAACAAAATCTTGTGCTTTTTCACATGTGGCCTTAAGGTACATGTTTTTAGTTTCAGGTTTTTATATTATTTCCACCTTGATGGAGCAATTATGCCACAGAGATGAATAAATTCCAGGTGACTTGGTAAGAGAGTCACCCTCTGAATGAGCTCCCAAAATGCACAGGGATCTACAAAGGTTGCTGTCGTTGGTTTTCACATTATTTGAATTTCATTCTTATTGCCTCAGAAACATTATGGCAATGCATATGGTAAAAGTTACTGGCAAGTTACTGCAGATGAACTGCAAAAGTTTGTAAAGTACTTGTACTGACATATTACATCTTGAAAGCACTTGATCAGGATATGCACTTTCAGCCTTACTGAACTTTGAGTATGACAGAGGTGGTTATCATGTTTATCTACAGAAACTATTAATTATCATTAGTCTTGTGTCATCACCCATTAAAAGTAGTGGAATCAACGACACCAAGTTCATATTTTCGTGTTTATTTATTGCATTGTCAATGCAATAAACGGCTCTTTAAACATGATGGATGGAAGATCATAAACCATCTGGAGCACAACCCCCTCCTCATCTATACTCTTTATGGAACAATCACACCATTTCCCCTCGTGTTTTGCGTTGCTATAAAAAACTGTTACTCCTGTGTGTTTACACAGAACTTGGATGGATGGATGGATGGATGGATGGATGGATGGATGGATGGATGGATGGATGGATGGATGGATAAAAATAATAAAGTCAATGTTGCTTCAGCATTTATCTATCATATTGCTAGTTCTGTTAGCTCAAACATTGTCACACATCTGGATATGAACTTGTAGTAGAAGTAAACCTGAGCCATTTCAAATCTTGTACCTAACATCACTGAGTAGTACCTCATTCTGAGTATTCAGTGCAGCCGAGTTACTTGTGTGCATGCAAACCTCCTGATTCTGAGACTCAACTTCACACTGAATAAACACAGACATGGCATGCGAGTGAATGCATGGGGTGACTCCATGAAATACACACTGCAGGCACACGCTAGCTCAGCTTCCCTTCGTTAAAGTGGCTGTCGGAGGCAATACAGTAATCCTGTTTTAATGGCCGTGCCCCTTCCCCCACCATGATGTGATGGCCCCAGACGTACCGCCGCGCCTCTCTTAAGGGAGAAGTGTCAAAACCAAGTCACCACAGTGTCCTTTGCAACACATTTGACAGCAGTCACACGAGCTAAGAGGAGAAAACCTATCCTTTTCCCCTGTGTGATGACTTCTGATTCAGCCATGTTCATTACTACAGTAGACTGTGCATGCAAAGTTGTAAAGCCATTTTTTATATGGATGAACTCCACAGGAACCAGTTTGGATATCCACTACAATAAACCAGTGTTTGTCTTCTCACTGTAAAGTAATGCCAATCTGTAAGGATTATTCCTCATGCTTAATTTTATCTATGTGGATTACAGAAGAAGGAGAACTGAATGTGCCTATTGTAATGAGAGCCTATAATTAGACTGAACACTACTCACTGCTTTGTCATGTTTTTTTGATTTTCCCTTTCGTTATTAATGAGGCTCCTAATATCAATTAGCAAAAGGAATAGACTTACAGTTTACATTAAAATGACCTATGGTGTAATCATAACACATGTGATGTGTTGTCAAAAGTCAAATAAGGTTACAGACATTAATATCAATCTCTCAATCTCTCGTATCAACTATCTAATTTCCAAAATGTACAGTTGGCCAATCGTCCGACATAAAATTAATTAATTAAAATAACACAATTTTGAATTACAATTTATCTTTAAGAGATTTACGATGCGATAATGCCAAATATTTTCTGTTCACAGCTTCTCAAATGTAAGGATTTTCTGTTTTCTCTGTTTTACATCATTGTAGGAGCCACAAGTAACAGTTACTTTCGTTATTTATAGAGCTGAATACTATTTTTCAATAAATTCACTTGTTGTTGGTCTATAAAAAGTCACAAAATAGCGAAAAATGTTTCCAAAGCCCAAGGTGACATCTTCAGATTTCTCGTTTTGTCTGATCAACAGGCCAACCCCCCCAAAAAATATTCACTTTAGCAGCAAATACTCACATTGGAAAAACTAGAATCAGATTGTTCAGCATTTTTGCTACAAAAGATACATAAATGACTAATTGATTACCAAACTAGTTGCTGATTAATTTCTATCGACAAATCAATGAATTGGGTTTAAATCACTATAAAATTAATATCTCTGGATTTAAATCTTTGGACAAAGCAAACATCTTAAAGATATCAACTTGTGATTTTTTATAACGTATTTGTGGCATTGTATGCTTCATTAGAGAGATGCTACAAATGTGGGGACAGAGAGATGGGGAATGACATGCAAGAAAGGTCTCAAATTGTGTTAATGGTTGGCACCCCACCAGGATGCTGGGCTATTATTCAGTTTTCTGATATTTCAAGGACCAAATGATTTACTGATTCACTTCAAAATAATCAACAGTTTAATATATAATGAAAATAATCCTTGTCTGCAGCCCTACGATGCAGTGCAACCAATGAAAAAGAGAAACTGATGGTAACAGATGTTTCCCAAAGCTGAGAAGTGAAATAATGTTGGCAGCCTGTAAAGTAGAGAGCTGGTATGTTTCGTGGATGCAGCTGGTTGCATAGTGAAAATTTATAGATGGATTAAGGACTACAGACTTTGATGATGGGAAGATATGTAAACACACAGAGATATACACAGCCAATGATAGTGAACCACTTAGCATAACTCCTACACATAGTGATCTAGATGCAGAAGGCACGAGGCTCCTGAATAAGTGATGAGAGTGGAGAAATCAGCCGACATTTTTTTTTTCACAACATCAGATCACAGAAATAGATCTATGAGGACAGAGACTTGCGGGGAAAATACAAATCAACCAAATTACTCTTAAAAGCTTCAAATGAACGACCGATAAAAGGCTGTAAGGAAAGAAAAAGATGGAGTGCGCGCAGGTGCAAGTGAAATCATTTCAAAGCAGAATGTATGGGACGGCGCTCAGCATTGTTTTCTACTGTTGTTGTGAATACACCTGCTCTGTAGGCTATTGTCCGCCTCTCCGACCGCTGCATGTGAAACTCAGCCTCACCAGCAGATCATAACAAACAGGGTCCACCAGGCGACAACACAGATAAACACACAGGGACAGCAACGCACGCACACGCACGGTGCACGGCTGCACAGAAAGCAACTGAACCGTACAACCCTCCTGTCCCTGGCTGGATGCCTGCTGTGTGTGGACATCACCGGTGTGAATATGAAACAGTTGTCTGAAGGCAAAGAGAGATGGAGGCAGCCGACTTCCGCCAACAGCTGCTCAGCCTCAACTTCACACGAGAGACCCGGGCAAAGGAGAAGAGGGGTGGGGGTTTGTCATGACAGCAGAGCTAAGAAGCTAATTTCTAAAGCTGTTTTCTCCACATGAAAGGACAACACTACCTTTGTCACTCTTTCCACGCGCGCAGCAACACACGCTCCCAACAACACGCGCACATCCTCCTCCATCCTCTTCCTCCATACTCACCACAGCTGTCTCTTCACGGGGAGGCAGTCTTTGTTGGAGGCTGTCACTCCCATGGCCATCTGCATCACCGTGATATATTTCTGGTACTTCATTTTTTTGTCCTCCTTTACTACTACCACAACTGCTGCTAGCTACTGCTTCTACTTCTACTTCTACTTCTAGGAATCCGCGCGCCACAAAAGCGGCACAGGTGAGCGTGCATTCAAATGTCTGTTATTGTCCCCTGGCATCCGCGGCATCTTCGGTGTCAAAAACGCCATTTCCACGTCTGGAGGACTGTTGACAGGGAAAACGTTCCCCGAAGAGCTCAACGAAAGGTACCACGCCGCCGCGACCCATGTCTGCGCTGACTCTCTAATCTCATTAGAGCTCAGAATAGATTGGCTAATCCATTCAATTTTAGTCAGGAGCGGGTCATTGTTGTGGTTCGCTCCGTTGCGGCCACTTATTCCTCTCTTTTTGTTGTTGTTTTGTTTTGTTTTGTTTTTTTTGTTTGTTTTTTTCTAGCGAGTCAAAAGAAAGAGACAAACAGTCAGAGAGAGGATGCAGCGGCGGTGGCACCGAAACGTCTGCGAGGTAGGAAAGAGAGTGCGCGAGTGAGAGAGAGGGAGAGGGAGTGGAAGAGAGGGGTGGTGGTAGGAGGAGGAGGAGAGAGGGAGCGATGTAATGGCTTAAGAGGGGGGAACCTAACTGATGCTGAGTGTATTGTAAAATCGGAGGCAGAGGCGTCGTTTTGTGGTGAGATGTTTTCATGAGATTGGCCCATGAGGCAGAATGAAAACATCAGGGTTTGGGTTATTAGAAAACAGTAAATGAGATAACACTGGAGCTCAGGGAGGAGGTGGGAGGAGGATGATTAGCAGAAAAAGCTAGAAGGAAACATGTAGAGAAAATCAGAACAATGGGCAAATGAAAGAGAGAATTCTAAGGTCTAGTCAAACTAATATATCAAGCCACAAAATGTAACGTTTGCTCCTGTTGACTGCAAATGTGACCCTGAAGTTTAAAAAGCAGCAACATAACATACTCCACAGAATAAATATTCCTATTCCATTTGTTTATCTCATTTTCTACTTGCATTGTGACATTATAGCCTACTGTATGTATGTCATCTGAAATGCTTGTAAAAAACAAATGCACCTGTCTGTACAGCTCATTCACTGCTCATAATTTCTAACAATGTAACTAGTACTTCACATTGTCACTAATGCTTTTCATCATCATTTATACATCACAACTGCCTTTATTTAGTCGAGTTATTTTACGTAAAAAATGTATATAGTACATTTTATGTTGTTGTGTGCCACAGTAGTATATTAATGCTACTGAATGTTTTAGAACTAGATTGATGAAACAGCCATTATGTTTGAGATTGTTTGGAAGCCGTGTCACATTTTCTCCACCAGAGAGCACTGACAATTGTTTTTTTTGTTTTTTTTTTTCAACTGTAAAATATCCTGCTCTGTGAATTTGGTCACTTTTAAATTAAGTAAATTTAAAGGACATTAAAAATGTTTGTTTATGTTATGTTTATCGGTCTTGGCCTCAAAATTCTGTATCAGCATGGCTGTACTATTTCACCATGTTTATGGAGCCCTAAAATTTCCTTCAGGATCAGTAAATATATATCTTATGTTATTTTTTTTTTCTTTTCTTATATTATTTAAGAACAACAGGGTTGTTTTCATCTCATATAATTACTGACCTTGTTGCTTTAATCTCAATCTGCTTAAATAGCCAAACAGTCCTTCGCCGCAGGTTTGACCGAATAAGGAGGCGAGTCAACATGATCTCATTTGCGGCTCAGTGAAAGTGAGCCAAGCAAAGCTAATTAAAAAACAGAAAGGATAAAAGTAACAGTAAAAACAATCAAATTCATTTATCTTGTTTATTTTATCTGTTATTTATTATTACTCTTAATAATTATACAATTGTACAGTATAAATACATAAAATGTTTACTAGCTTTCAATAATGAGACTGAACAATATTATGTATACTTAGTGATGCTGCAACTCTCTATTATTATTCTATTGTTTTCAAGCCTCTATGATAACATGTGTTTCATTCTTTTTTCATGTGTGCTATCTCTTACTGCCAACCAACAGAGTAATGTGAGGTTCAGGTTACCTTTATTCACCCTTTAGGTTCTGGTAGTTTGGAGAGTCTTTGCAAATGCTAATCAATTCAGTGATTGATTTGGTATCGGATTTAAATGCCCAGTAAACATGAGTCTTTAGTGAGTCCTCAAGGACGAGGGGGACATCAGAGGAGTCCATGTGCATAAGACCTAAGTTACAGTGACTCCCTCTGTACTGGTATGTTTATGCTGGTATGGCATCTGTCAAAGAGGAGAACTAGTGTTCTTTAGGACTGTAGAGTGATTAGGAGGAGTATGATGTAACCATAAAGACTGATGACAGACTCCTTCTGTATAAACCCCTTGGGCAGGACCATTAACCTTTAAACAAGTTGGCAGTGACGCTGGAGAGCATCACACATTTTTTACAATGAAACCACACCATGAGGTGAGACAGCACATCACTGTCCTTGTATTTACATATTTGTTCAGACTAATAAATAGAATGAAGGAAAGGAGAGCTGCAGTGTATAAAACATAGTCCTCTTGAGATGGCCCATGCACCAGAAAAGTAAATCTAGATATAAACTCTATCAGGAATGAATAACACCCAAAATAAAATTGCCAAGGAGAAACGTCAGACAGCCAGTGCAAACGCAGGTAACTCCTGTTGGATGGGGCAAGCTGGTGAGCAGCTGGTGGGGAAGGTCAGTGGGAAACTGCTGCTATCAGCACTGCTTGATATTGGCAGACATGAAAACAACAGAATATTCACCAAAAAAAAATCTCAACACAACCAACCTCGCCTTTTCTCCAACTCTTCTGATGTGTGTTTACAGTTCTTGGGCTTGGAAAGAGGATTAAGTAAACACACATACACACACACACACACACACACACACACACACACACACACACACACACACACACACACACACACACAAGCACACCAGTGGCTTGAAGGAGGGTGAGGAGGGTGAGGTCACCACAGCAGTGATATGGTTTTAAGCCAGAAGGACAGTAGAGACTGTGTGTGACGCACAGTCCACAGCACACTGTCAATATTCTTTTTAATCTCTGGTAATAAACAAACATTGGTGATACTGACTTGCAAATGGCCCCAATTAGCCCAAATACTTTAAATAGATTCTTTATGTCTCTGACATTACAGACTATACTATATGTGCATACTGTATAAGTGCTCAGTATGCAGCATGTGCCTACTACTGTTTAATTTGCTTAAGAACTAGGTGGTTCAGATATTTGTCATACAGACATTTCCTTGATGGCCACGAGCAAAAACGTCATGCATTTGCTTCATAAAACTATACACCAGGAGTCCATTTCATCACATTCATAGTCAGAGATATAAATGGCTAACTTGCCCAAAACCCAGCTGTCACATCTGTGATATTACAGTGGGTTAGGGAGAGATGGAGAAGAATACTGGATTGGTTTAAGAGTGAGATTTCCCTCAGGAGCCGCAACCATCCAAATGTGTTGATCCCCCCTCACCATAAATTACACTATCCCCTGGCCCCTGGCCACGATTAATCACATGACCACAGCAGCCAGATTAAATCTGTAGCCTTGGACTGTTCTCCTGTCTCACTCTCGCTCTGCCTCTCTTTCATGCACAAGGCATAGGAATAATCAACAAGCACACAGCAAGAACAGTTACATGGACAATGCCACTGAGCATATACTAGCATACACACGCAGATTACTCTGTCTGTGTCAGCATAGAAATTAGTCACCGAGTGGCCGTTGTGTGTCATCATCCACCTGTTATCTGTCACCACCAGTACTGTTCAGCCCATTCTGAACAACGTCTGCAGGCTACAGCTTTCAGTCAGTGCCATGTGGATGCTGTATGCATCCTGTAACTCAACACTCCACTGCAGAGCTTTCATTTCTCACTGCCAGACCTAAATCTCCACGGTGACACTGGCTCTGGGCTTGGCTAAAGTGGCCCTGACACATTATAGGCTTCATATTCAAAAGCAAAATGATGTAAGCTGAACTGGTTTAGTGAAAACAGTCCTTTCCTTCCTTGTAGAGCTGAAGTAGTTACTCAAGTAATCAATTAGTTGATGGACAGAAAAATTATCTGCAGACAATATGATATTCGATTAATTTAGGTAAATTTTCAAGCAAAAATACAAAACATTTTAATGTTTCAAGCTTCCTAAATGTGATGATTTGTTGCTTTTCATTATCTTACATCATAGCAAACTGGATATCTATGGGTTTTGGACTACTGATGAGACTAATAATGTGAGAAAATAATAATTAGTTGCACGCCTACTTTCATATGGTCTTTGATATTTGATATGCCAATCATAGATAGCCTGGAAAAAAAATTTCTTGGCACAAATATGACAGTGGGAGTTTCAGTTCAACCTGAACCACTTGGTATGATTTGTCCCTGACTACTATGATTGTTGTTCTGCTCTGTAAAAGCAAAGGGTTAAAATCATAATGTAATGAAATACAAAAAGGGTGCACACTACATGCCATGTCAGCTTAGAATGGTTTCTGCACATGAAGCATGCACAGACACTTACATGGTAGTGTTACTAAAATGTGATACTGAATTGAATAATATAAGCAGCGGCAGAATGTGACTATGCAGAGCATCCTTTTTTAATTTGTGTTGTAAATGGTGAGCTAAAATTAGATCTGAGATGGCACTGGGTCCATTTCCAAACTGATTTGAAATGCAAGATCATCTAATAATGCTGTAATATTGTAGTGGTATAATGCTATGCTGTAATAGGAGGTTATTATAGCAGCTATGGTTACTTTTAGGACAAGCAACAGAATGTATGTAGGGGACCTGGCTAAAGCTGTTTTGCACTAGATGTTTAGATGTAGGATAACAGAAGACAAAAAGACAAATTGGTGGTAGAATGAAGTTCAGGTCAGTATTGTAATGTACAGTGGAAAAAACAATAAGTAACAGCAGTATCTGCATGATAAAAACCTGCCTGTGATGTGTGTGAGACTTGCCAGAGAGCAGTGATGTGATAAGAAGGCACACATGGACCGCCAGACGTGGAAGCTGCAGAGGATGCATAAAGCATATGAATCCAACCAAGGGTAATGCAATATGTAAATGAAACAGTTGTTGAAATGAATTTGCCTGCTGTTGTTTCTACAAAATTGCATGTGAAATGCACAGGAACATGGCTCAGTGAGGACACATGCACACGCAATACAGGGTTTCTCTTGGTCTACTTCTGCCTGCCTGGGTTCTATCTCAGGTCAAAGCTACAGAGAGGAAGGTAGAAACGTGGATAAAAAACTGTTTTCTGTGGCAGCCATGTTTGCTCCAAAGTCCCACCATCTGTTGCTAAGTAACAGTTGGAAACAGCTGACTTTAAAAACACTCAGCGTCACACAGTTTTAGGGTAGAGGCTGGAGGTGGTGAGGTGTTGGAGGTTGAGCGGAAGACAAACGGAGGGGGAGACTGGAAATGAATGCCAGGAGCCCTGGATACTAAATGACTGCTGTTGCCGCTCGGACAGTGATTTATGGTGTAGCATCAGGAGTGTAGGGGGTGTGGGGAAGGAAAACAAGGACGGTGCCACAGGAAGAGGGATATACATGTGAAAAGATATTTTGCTTGACAGTTGCAGAGAAAACTGAACTACTTTACGATACTTGCATGTGTGAGTCTATACCACTATGTGTTTATAGACGATATTACTTGACGGTGAAATGAAGGTTTGTGCTCCTGTGCCTCCAGTCAGCAGGCTTTGACACCTGCAGCCTTCTCCCCTGCTGCCCTCCCACTGTCACCTTTATTAACAGTCTGCCAGGTGGAGACTTTCTCTCCTAAGTGTCCCACTGTAGCCTTGGATTTGCTGAGGTAAGTGATGAACGGGGGCACAAAGAGCCTGTGGGAGGGAGCAGCTCTCCCTCCTGTTAAAAAAAAAACCCCCACTGTTTACAGGTAACACACGGCAGCAATATACACTGTTTACCACACTTAAACACAAAGGACCTACGTGTCGGGTGGTCTGCTCTGTTGCTGACCATGATGATACAACGAGGCAACCCTTTTTCTATAAGTGTTACATAGGAGATAAATGCACAGCTATATGTTTACATGCCCCAGACTTTTGGGTAAAGAACAGCTACTGTATTATACAACCACACATGGTATTGCCAAATCCACAAAAACAGAAATCAGAATTCAGTGAACACTTTAAATTGCTTAATATCTTATTACATTTTGCATATTTATACCGTTAAAACTAAAGGTTGAGGACACATTTACTGATCCTTTGGAGGATGTTCAGCTAAATGAAGACACACTTTTATTAGTAGTCCCTTGAGATGGATTTGAACATAAAGTATTCAAGGTTTATTACATTGTTGGGTTGCCAGGCTGCTTTAAAGCTAGGGATATGTAGTATTGTTGGCGCTGTGACCAGCAAAGACTCCAGGAAGTCACTGCTCCAGGTAAGAAATAAATCCCATAAATCTGCATTTTCTGCACAGATTAAACAACCAAGATGCAATGTGTGAATTAGTGAGCCGTTTCCAGTCTTTATGCTAAGCTAAGGTGGTCATTGCCCTGACTGTAGATTCAAATTTAACAGACAGACATGAAAGGAATCACAATCTTCTCTTACTCTAAACAAGAAAACAAATTTCCCCAAAGGGTTTTTTTTCATACACTGCCATGGATTGTACCTCATATCTTTAAGAGAGGGCATTCTTATTTGAAAATGACCAAAATGACAGCAAGTATCCGTCAGAATACAAATCTATTTAATTCTACATAGTGCAAGTGTAATCTAGACAGCATGAGAAAAAAGACAAGGAATATAGAGTAAGAGATATCGGTAATGGGATAAGCTCCCGGTCTTAAATCAAACCCCCTTAGCTCAACCTTCAAATAACCCTCCTGAGATATTAAACATCTGCTGAATGACTGGCAAAAAAAGATGTTACAATCTATGGATTTTTGTCACTTAGTGTAAGTTGAAAGAGCATACTTCTTTCTTAAAATGATGCCTAGCCTGACATTAGCACAGTTGCACACATATACACCTGGAAGATGCTCAGTACAACCTCTGTCTTCAGTTTGTTGAATTTGTTATCAACTTGGCATTTTATTTAATTAATTCACTTAAAACCTCAATAAATCCTCAATATGAGAGGATTTTACTTTTCTCTCTACTAATCATGCATGAAATAGCTGTATACAGTACAGAGCTGTAGGTGCTGCCATGTAGCGTTACATGTGTGTGCAGTGTAGGCTGTCGCTGTGCATCCTATCACAGAAATCTAAGCAAAGAATGAAAATAGAGTATTACACCATTTGTGTACTCCTACATCAATAAGCAAGGTACATAGAGTGGCAATCTGCTGCTGTTAATATGCTGTACTTCTTCAACCGTAAATAAATAGATATCTTAAAGATATATAAAGACTGTTGCACCATATAAACTCTTGATGGAGGTGCTGATGCTGAGATTAAATGAAAGAAAGCAATGAACAGAAAGAAGCATATTTCCCATAATGTATTCCTTTAAGGTCCTAAAAGAGTCATCTAGGCACCAACAATGCAACTGGCATTAGCTTGTCATTTGTCTCAATTATATCAGAATAGCAGCCATTTTAACACAGTCATTTGTGTCAGAGAAAAATAAATATGAAAAGCATCAGTGCTCCAATTTGTACAATATTTATTCATTGTGGAAGCTATCGGTTAAAGACCTTCTTCAAAGATCCTTGCTTGAAGACTTTATATGGTTGTAGATGGGCTCTGATAGAAAGCTTGCTTCAATAAATATTTTACCGATCAAAGTTTATATGCTTTTCCTACATTTTCTTTTCTTTTTTTTTTACTTGGATTTGAAATAAACAAAATAAAGACCGGGAAAAAACAGAATAAAAGAGTGACATCTCATTTTGGTGATGGTTGTTTGGTTTGGTTGTTACTGTATTTCTACAAGTAAAAGTAGAACTACTAAGTTGTATAACTTCACTGGACAAACAGTCACAAGTAACAGTACTGAAGCTGACATTGCAATATTGATGTTATCAATACTTACAGTGAGATGATCAAAAGCCAAAAAATTGGTTCATCAAAATATAACACTGATTAGTCTAGTGTTTATGCACTCTCTGATTACTGTTTGTGAAACAGGATGAGGTCACAACTGCATGATTCATATCTCGAATACTGAGATTTAAATCATGTTCATCTTGTATCTATCAGTTCCTCTTTGGACAATTAACTGTTGACACTTTAATGTGATATGTGATATCTACTTAAATTACTCACCAGGTATACTTCTGGTATAACTTTAGATGCATTAAGGGTTATTTTTCTGAACTGCATACATTCTGTATCCACCATCAACCTTTGCTCTAACAGTTGTCTTTATAAAACTGGTGTGTAGATCAATGTAAATAGTTGGGCAAACAAACCAAAGCACCACTGTGTATTGTTTTGTTTTTCTCTTTAGAGCGCAGAAATGTAGGGTAAGTTTGACACAACACACAGTGCACAAGTTGTGTTTTATATTCTCAAATAGTGACAGGCTGTGGTTTGCCAGCCAGTTAATGGAGTGAGCAGGCAAACCAAACCACAGCGAGGCCAGTCAGCTTGCATGTCAAAAACGAAACAAGAGAAAGGAGAGATGAGACAAGTCCTGCGATAATCAATTGGACAGGAGTGTGCAAGCTTCTACTGTATGTACGTACATCAGTCCTTTGCCTTTTATTGCAATGGCTGCACTGTGTGATGCATTTCTTACATAACAACACATACAATGTAAAACTTTACACACAGCTGATGTACTTTTAAGAGAGACACACACTCCTCCAGGAGCAGTCTTCTCAGGCCACGACACGCAACAAGGGAACACGCACACCAACAAGCAGCCTGTTACATCGGCAGTCTGGTACTGGAAAATCTGAAGGAGTGTAAAGATGGATATGGAGTCTTTAGCAACTACAGCTTGCTCTAAAAGAAAAGAATCAAGTGAACCAAGTTTTCCTGAACTTATGTTACAGACATCCTTCGGTCAAGTTAGTAACAAGGAGCATCACCATGTACATTTCTAGCCCTTCCAATTTTGGCCTTTTATCTATAGCACTTCTGACCATAATAAGGACAATCTGCGTATTTCAAGGTCTGCAAAAACTTGTACTTTCTGCTTTCTGCATTACATACAGTATCAGTATTCTGCTATTGAAATTAATTATCATTTGTCTAAACTATTTACTATTGCATCTTAGTTGACTCTTGACTCTGGTTCCAGCAAGTTTAAATATCTAAATGTCTGTTAGACTCCGAAAATATCTATGACCAACTTTGGGTTCTCTTCTTGCATCAAATACATGCAGACAACATGTGCAGGAATGGGATGTTAAAAAAGTGCTATAATATACCAAAAATATTGCAACAAAATGATAGAGTGCATATAGAGGTGAGTGAGTAGGTGCGTACATATGTGTGTAAGAGAGAGCGGGTGAGATTCTGCTGCACTGAGCAGATCTGCAGGGCCAAGGTCAAGGTCACAGCAGGCTTTACTTCCCGCCAGAGGCAGCGGTAACCTGAACCAACAACTGCAACACAAGCGAGCACTCACAATCTCCAGCCAGGGTGTGAAATATAAAAAGGCTAGCCCGTATGGGCTGGTGTGAATGGAGATCAGAGAAAACATTTTCACGTTTTAACATACAAGTAAGAAGAATTTTATGTCTTACGCTCACAGACCATATTATATAGGTACTGTATGTTGTCTGATGCATCTTTATATCTTGTATCAGCTTTTAATGTTTTCCATTAGTAACGTTAAGCTCTGTTTTCCTGCGTGTTGCATTTGCGTTTCTGCAAAGTGAAGCAGTTGATAAGTTAGAATTAATTAACCAATTAACTCACACATGAAATCACAGAAACATCTATATCACCCTTTTCAATTCACCCCACACGGAAATATGCCAGTGAAACAACTCTAAATTCCTCGTCTGTGTGCATCATTCAGACTGATGCATCATGAACATGGTAGAACATGCACTAATGCCATCAAGTCGTCCATTTATGTGCTTTTATTTATAAAACCTTGGGCATAAGCAATTTACTTTCATGAGCGGTTTGTCCATTTTGTTTGAGTGAAATGACATAAGGAGGCTTTACAGAGATAACAGAAGGAAGAAAATATGTGTGAAACCAGAGATAAAACATTTCTGCAATGCTGAAATCACTTCAGCACGACCTTGCACTCAAAGTATCTTTTAAACTGGAACATGTCTGTCTAGCAAGGAGGATTTGGATTTTGTTAATCACACTCGATCCATGCTTTCTTGATATGATGAGCTGGCCGGTAAATTATTTGAATTTCACAGTAGATGTGGAGGGAGAGGAAAATTATACTCAACAAGCTTCCAAGGATTTAAACCCAGGATGCTACAAATGCCTGAAGCCATGAGGCACCAAAATACATTCAGTGAAACAGAACTCAGATTTAGACATTAAATATGCATAAAACTCAAGCACAGAACACTGATGAAATGAAAAAAGAGGCGTTTCAAACTAGGCTGTCCATATTTCCATACATCCCTTTAAAAGAGTATTCTGCCGATTTTGCCTTGCAGCCCTATGCCGCTGACGAACACTTTAAAACCCAAAATAAAAGATCAGAAACAATGCAGTAGAGCTAGACATATCATCTTGTTTATTTCACACATTCTCCTTCCTTGGGCGAAGAGAGCAGAGAGAAACAGCTGCTTCACAACAAGGTTCCACTAAATCACTGAACCCCAACTCGGAGTGAGACCAGTCATCCTGCAGAGGAGATTCATTTCATCTACTCCTGTCCACGATCTTAGTCTGTCAGTTAATACTCACAGCTCATGACCATGGGTGAGATTTGCTCTGTGGCTTACCGCAGATGATCCACATATCAAGTACTGACAAAAGTAATGACAAGGAGAAGGCAACCACACATGAACCTAACCCGTTTAGGTTTAGGTTCGTGTGTGGTTTAGGTTTTGTAAACAAAATCAAAGTTAGCCTATGTCAAAAATAAGACAATATCAAATGTATAAAATGGTATGTGGCAATAAATAGTCTAATATTGCTTTCATGTTATATGTCATGTCGGATGTATCTGAGCTTTTAAAAAATGTGAGTCTACCACTCATAGTTTTGACTTGGATATTGACATGAAAACTATTTATAAGTTGGAAACTTTTTTACTTGTTCAACTTTGATATGACACAGGGATTGGAGGCAGAGAGATAGGGAGAGTGACTGACACGATCAACATGAGAGAGATATTGGAGATTATGGTACAGTAAAGCCAAAACATCATCATCCACAAATAGCAGAGTTGCCAATGTAATGTCACATATCTAACGTCAACTGAGCCCCCTTGTCGAGACTCCCCTGCCTATCTTGGATGTGTTTGACTTGATGCTGAGAATTCAAACAGGCTGTAGCTGTCACAACAGATATGAGAAGACTTGAGTACTCTGCAGTTTCTCCGACAAGCTGTCTTGGAAAACAGCTTTGTAAGTATTTTCAAAATCCATAAAACGCACGTAGACCAGATTAGAAAATTCCTGAAAACATCACTGATCTTCTCTTCTCCTACTGATTAATTGATTAGTCAATTCACAGCAAAATGATTATAATTGTATGGAAACGGGAAAACAGCTAGGCTACCTACGTCCAAAGGTCACAAAATCTGCCTACCAGCACCTCTAAAATTCACAAATTTAGAATTTATATCTCTAAATTTATTTTAATTTATTTAATCTGTACAAAATACAATTTTTAATAACTACAACTTGTGGTTATATACTAAACTATTTATTTGGTGGGCAACCTCACAATGACAACATGACTGCTGTTTCTTGTAGCTTAATATTCACTATACAGACATGAGAGTGGTATAAAATCGTAACTCTCAGGAAGAAAGCAAATACGCCTACTTTCTATAATGTATATGTATTCATTTAATCAAAAATAATCCAGAAATTAATCCAAAATGTAAATGATTATTAGATGCAGCCCTACCCTCAATTATTGGTGAAAGGGTAAAAATGCCAACAAAGAGTTTTCTTTACTGGAGGGAACCAGTTTCTTTATCATCACCAAGTTCATCAGCAGAAAGTTAAAGTTTTGGAGTGACCGATTACTGATGAAATCATAAATGACCCCAGGTAAATTAATGGGCCATTTCAGCAGGGATTTTGACTGCGGAGTGACTCATGTTGTATGTTCCTGCCCTACGGAGTCATGCAGAGCAACAGTCAGAAACACTAACCAAATGGCGCTCCTCTGTACAAAACTCCAGTCAGCTTGTCCCCTGATCTCGTTGCCTCTTAGGGGAGATCTACAACAGTAACACAAGCTGGCAGATTAGTCTCAACAGTTTAGAATTTGCCACAATAATGAAACCTCAGACTTACTGCTATTTGGCCTTGGCAAGCAAGAGAAAACTCATAAAATAAGCAACCTTAAACAAAGCAGAGCGAACTATTTGTGTTTCACACTAACAGTCCAAGGCAGAAGACACCTTAATTAAATGACATGGCAGAGGACTATTACTGAAAAGATACAGTTTAGATGTGTTCATTTTTTATTTCTGTGACAGCAGGTTACAGAAAACAGAGATATAAGTTTGAGAGACAGTGCCAAAACACAAGTCACACTGTGTGTGAGTGTTATAAGAAGATGATGGGGCTCGTGTTTAGACAGGAGCATCCTGTGATGGTAAAACAAGAAGGAACACGTCTCAAGATCACAGCGTCTCAGAGAATAAGAGAGAAGCCAGACGTCCAATAATATTCTTTAACTTGTGAATGCCTGTCTTCAGTTTACATTGTTTCATAATACATGAAAAAAAGCTGACACTGAAGTTCATTTCTATTTCAGTGTTGTTGTATGTAAACTTTTTTCACGTGAGAGCTTTTCAAACATTTAAGTGGCTATTAATCATTGGTAATAGCTACAATTCTAATGTAGTGTACAGTACTCCAGCAATTTAGCAATGGATTTCATTATAGTTGGGTGACTCACTAGAGACAGATTAAAAAATGAATGGTCAAAGTCAAAGCCACAGAAACTGAAATCTTGACTTTTAGACAAACTAAAGTACTCCTAAAGAGTAAAGTGGACTTTATTTTATATTGCTACTTTTTCTTAAAGGTACGCAGGAATTTTTTTTACCTCATCAAATTACAGGGGGGAATGGGGGTATCTGATCATATATACCTGTAATTGCAAACATCACAATATATTTCCCATATTCATGCCTGGAAGAATCTTGTGATACGATTTCAGTCACCCCAAAAGTGGACCACACTATTTTTTTTTTACCTCCCATCAGTGACTCTTGCCCTCAAGTCTATGTCCCCATGTGTCGCACAAACACTTGTATGTAAGTAGCAGTAACTATCTAGATTGTTTAATACACTTTATTTTCTTATCTTCAGAGTTTCTGAATTAAATTGTGTCTCTATCTATGGATGAATGCTAATGTTAGCTAGTTTCTAACTTTTGCATAAGTTACAGTTTTACTTTACAGTTAGCTAACTGATAGCCCGCCCTTTCATTTCCAATGTTGGCTTGGCATTTCATTACTAATATATAATTTTATATATTATTTAATATAGGCTATATATTATTTCATATTTTAGCAAAACTGGTGCTCAATGAGCAGTGAGACAATGGGGGATTAGTTGTCAGTTGTAGAGATACATTTTGACAACAATTTCATTGTAATAGTCTTTTGTGTGGCTGTGTGTGTTGTGTATTTAGTTAGTCTTAGTCTGACTTTCCTTTTTGATCTTAGCTTTTATAATAGGAAACTCCTATTATTACCCTTAGTTTTACCTGGTTGGGTAATTGAACAATATTGAAATCTATGTGTGCTGAAGGCTAAATTATTGTATTAGCAGTGGTAGAACGTAGTTAAGTACATTTATTCTATTATTGTAATTTTGATGTACTTGTATTTCCGTTTTATCCTACTCCATACTTCCAGTTCACTACATTTCAGAGCAAAATATTGTAATTTTTACAACACTATACTTATTTGACAGCTTCATTTAAATAAGCAAGGATTGTAACACTTCAGTTCACTAAAGCACACAACTGCGCTGTATAGGGTGAAAAAACTGATCCCCTGATTGTCATTGTATAATGTGCACTCTGTGCACACACACAAAAATGCAAATGTATGCACACATGTATGCGGGTAGTGCGATACATCTTCCAGTGGTTTCACGCTAGTCCACTGATCAACAGGTGGCAGTAAGGCACCACAATATGTTGCAAAGCACCAACAAAGGCAGAGACAAAGAAGAACAGTAAACATGGATGTAAACAATGCCTGTTACAAAATGTTCAAAGAAATGCAAATGATTTAATACGAAGGTAATGCATTCAACATGTTTGTTAAATCTCAGAGATGCAAACAGTGTGTTTTGGTGAGAAACATAACTTTTACTTGGTTCCAAGAAAACTCCACAGAAGACCTTTAAATAAAGGATATAAACACTGCTGTCCACAGTAAAAGCTGGATGAAATGTAGCTTTATAAAATGATAGGGCAAAGTTAGAGAAGACAAAGGAAATGATGGGAGGAAAGTGAAGAAAGAAAGGAAGGTCAGGTCATTAATCTAGATACTGTAGCTGGTGCTCAGCAAGTAATCAACCCCAGGGAGCAGCCATTTCTTAATGATGCCATCTTCCAAACTCTAAAAGATGACTCACTGTGGTCCCCAGTAACTACGAGGGCAAATAACATTCACACATGGTCTGGCATAGCAGCACGACAGTCCTTGGTGAGACACAAACTTGGCTACCGTCACTCAAAACTTTGATTCTGTTGACAGCTTCTGTCTCACAGGTGTCCTCTGTTCAAATACATGTTTCACTGTGTGTGCTGCCTAACCGATACCTCTGTGCAGCCTCACGAATATATAAACACGTGCATGCATGTGCACGTGAATGTGAATCATGTCTGAGCCTATAGTATATGCTTGCCTCAGAGTGAGCCTGTTCCCCTAAAGGTAAGCCTGTGGAGCCTGCGACATTTCCTCTCACCCTACTGTCAGATGTTGCTCAGCTGTTGCCTGCATGGTTTCTTAACGGTCTGGGGAGCAATGTACCCTCCTGTCCCTCCTCAGCACACCAACACACCCTGGTGACCCAACCAGGGTTAAAGGTCAGCGTTGAGCCCGCAGCTAGCACCAGAGCAGTCACTCTGGAAAAGTTCCGTTGTCTCCTCTGATTCACTTTCACTGAGATATGTGTGAGTTTACAGAACAGTAATATTTGCTTGTGATATTTTGCAGACATTTTCACATTAAATTTGCTTTTAACTCTTTATTTAGGTGAGGATTCGGCTGAATCTAGGTTGATATTCACTTGTAGAGACTTCTCCAGTGAGATGAAATGGATGCATCTGTACATGGAGGATACAATACACTTTGTTTTATCACTGTGTAATTTTCAAATACCACACTGACTGTTAATGTGTACTGTACATTTTAAACTGACATTTTATCAATACAACATTTTGGGCTTGAACTGATGTTTCCATGTTGTCACAGAGGCTTTTCCATCTGACACAGCAGCAAATGTAAAGTTAGCTAGCCGGTTAGCGTGCTAACTTCAGTAGAAGTAAGGACATGACAGAAACAAGAGTCAACATTGGCATTGCTTTCCACCACTGGAGACGCTCTTGGTGAGTAAAAAAATGAAATTTGATGCTGAGCTTACAACGTTTCTTCTAGACTGGTAGATAAACAGCAATAGCAAAACTTACGAATAGCTCCTTGAAATATGTATCACATTTTCTCTGCAGTTCCAACAAACGGAGAAAACACAGAACCACCAACACCTCTGTAGCTAACACTGTCTGGCAGCTGCCTTCCTACATCTTACTTTCTCTCTCTCAACACAACATTAAGAAGGCGACAGCTGCATTACATTAATTACCACATCATTATTATTATTATCATATCTGGCAAACTTCAAATCAGCTCAACCCTGGCTCTAACAGTCCAACAGCGACAAGCTCAAAAATGAGCAGGAGGATTTGCTCAGTTATGATTCTGTCACTAAACAGTCAAACACTGAGTTTACACATAATGGCCCAGATTATGAATAACATGTAAGTAAACAAACAAAAAAAAAAACACGAATCCATGACAGATGGGGATGAAATCCTATATCACAGTATATGTAACTTATATTGTATATACTGTAGTATGTACCATGGTACATTTTTAACAATTCTGTATAAAACCAAATTGTTAATGAAGAAAAATAATCAAAAAGAAAGAAAGCCAATCCAGAACTTTAAATAACTGCAAATCAAAGTACTTCATCACAGTGGTGCAAAAATCATATAAGAGGACTTGACAGCCATTCTAGCAGCTATGTGAGGTTGCACTTGTGCTTTGAGCTAAATGTTCATGTCAGCAAGCTAACTACCTGTTTAGCAGGTATAATGTTTACCAAGTACAGCTGAAGCTAATAAGAATGCAGAGATTTGTATGACCATATACTAAATAAAAGACGAAATGCAATTCTGACAAGGTGAAAAGTTAAGGTTGTTACAATTCACTGTGAGAGAGGCATGAATATCTGTACCAAATATTATGGCAATCCATACAATAGTGGTCAAAACATTTTACTCAATACAATAAATGTCAACCTACAGGTGGCACTACAGAAAAACTAATGGAACCACCACAGTTAGAAGGATTCATCCTCTGGGCACCACAAATGCTTATACAAAATCTGATAGTAGTCCATTCAACAGTTACTGATTTATTTCCGACCAACCTAGGCCATTAGCATGGCTAAAAATCAATCACATGTAACAGTCTGGATCACTGGTTTACAATAATGCCCAAAATGACAAGATTCACTCAGAGATAGTTACCAAGGTATAAACACTACGGCAAAATCTCAGACGACAGACAAATTTATATTATCTGACCATGTACGTCTTCATATCACCTGTAGTACCAACCTCTTACTGTTAGATGCTGTCGTCATTTGTGCAATTTCTGACATTAGCTTTCACTTCAGGACATATTTACAACTTCCTGAGTGCAGCCTCTTTGAATTGAACCCACTTAATGTTGGTGTGTGAGAATGAGGACACTCCATATTTTCAGTTTAGCAATCGACACTGTGGGCTACCAATCCATGTTACAGGTTAGAGACACAAGTGAGTGAAAGAGACACTACATCAAAGATAAGGCTGAGAATAAAACCCCATCCTGCGGTGGCCTTAATCCTTCAACACCTGCGATCTGAAGCATACTCCTTTGATGTTGTTGGTTCAGCTGGAGAGAAAGAGACTTGATAGGGAGATAGAGGAAGACAAAGAGAGACAGAGAGAGAGATGGGGAGATAATAGACTGCCCATTTAACACAGAACTAAACTGAATGCAAGTTGAGGTGACATATTGGTGCAGATAGCAAATCAACTCTTCTATAACTCATCGATGATATAACTCCAGTAAGGTTTACTGCTCCATCTCACTGACAAAGTACTCCATGAAAATGCTGACTGGCTATCTGGTGGTGTCTGGAAGCAGTAAATAAATACAATTCAAAGCCAGCAGCATTTCATAAAGATACCAGTTTTCATTTAGCTTGTCTGGGCGCTCTGGACACTATTTCAAACAAGTCCCTTCTTGATCCAGACCTCTCTGTACTGGATAGTCACCCCATTACACACAATGTCTCTACAGGCCTCACATGGTAGGGAAATCATTGCTTTTTGCTGCTGTGCTATTGATTCTGTGTACTGTTTGATTATGCTGCTCATTATTTATGCTTTCCGGTGAATGTGTTTCATTAAAGAATACATAAATGAATCAGTGTACCCGCTTGAATTCCCCTTGGAATGTAGCCTTCGCTTGGCCAAAACCTACCAATTAAAACATATGAAGCATGGTTCCTTGTACTGTATTACTCCATCTGAAACATGGCCACAGTAGTGGTGTACCACTATACCAAAAGAGTCCAAGACTAACCAACACCAGGGCAAACACAGCATACAGGAAGACCAAAACCACGTCTCTGTAAAAAGATTATAGCTGAGTCTCATGAGAGAAATAAAATGGGAGACAAATCCATGTAATGTCATACTGAATTATTACAGCAACATACCAGAGCTGAAACAATTGGTCAATTAACAGAAAATTAAGCAAATTTAGAGTCATTTGAAAAATATATTTAAGCAAAAATGCCTAACATTTACTGGTTTCAGCCTCTGTTATCTGAATATTTGCTGGTTTTCTTGGTCTTCTATGATAACAAATTGAATACCTTTGGGTTATGGATTGTGGTTTGAGCAAAGCTATGTAATATGGGACCTGGGAAAATGTGATGGGCATTTTTCACAATTTTCTGACATTTTATAGAGTAAACAATCAATCATTCAATCCAGAAAATAATTGTCAAATGAATTGAAAATAATGTAGTCCTAAAACATACTACCACCAACAGCTATAATACAACAACAATGACAATACAGTAATCTAGGTTACCACACAATAGAACAATATCACAAGGGACAGAGGGGAGATGGATGAGGCCAGGACAGCCAGCTCTGCCACCGCAGGCCATTTTCTCTGTCCAGCAGGAGGGAAGCTGAAAGGACAAAATCAGCACAACTGCAAAAAAAGGGGGGGGAGAGGAGGACAGATCCTGTAATTTTTACATAATTGAGATTATGTGAATAATTACTTGATATCAAAAGACACACAAACACACAACAGGCCAGAGTGAAAGAAAAGAGCAAGAAACATGTAAAATGTAACAGTTGGAGCATGAATGCACCATGATAATACATGCTCTTTTGCAACATCAACATTTAATTAGGACGAATGTTTAATTGTTTAGATTATAAAATGTCAGGAAAGCTTCTAAAAAAATGTCTATCACAGTTTCTCAGAGCCTAAGGTGACATCTTCAAAATGCTTGTCTTGTCCAACCAGCAATCAATTAGAGTCCACAGCAATTTAAAATGATATAAAACAGAGAAAAGCATCGAATGTTTACAGTTGAGGAGCTGGATCCAGGGGATGTTTGGCATTATTGCTTGATAAATGACTTCACAATGAACCGATTATCATTACTGTTGTGCATTCATTTTACGTCAACCCACTTACCAATTAATTTACTAGTTGTTAAAGCACTACATTTTATATTACAGTATCTCATATATCCTAAGTAACATACTGCAAACACACACACAGTAAAATTCATATTCCAGGGTTGTTGCACTTTTATTTGTGCAAGAAAAATAAAAGGGTTACTGTGGAAAATTTGGATTTTGTAATATTATCGTGAAAACCAAGCTGTTGTCTACTGCGAAGGTCACTCAACAGCAGTTACATGATTAATGTTGTCACCTGTCCTTCTGCTCATATTAAACCTCGGTGTCATGTAGCACCAACCAGCCCCTCTTTCCAGTGCTTTGTTCTGAACGGAGCATGTTGGGGGGTTGGGTATAAGGAACAGGGTGTGGCTTCACTGTTGTCATGGCAACACAGTTATCAACCAGTCAGTGTATGGACTGGAGGAACTCGGTCGCCAAATGACAATATATGCAGGCAAGCTGTACAAAATATTACAAATAAGCATGCAACAACCTACATGGAGTCTCTGCCTTTGTGCATGCAAGTCACACCAATAGAAAAGACTCAGTGGCTACACATTGACAAGCAGTATATGTGTGCTCACTGGTTCTCCAAGTAATTCCTATGTACAGACCCATAATAGCCTGTTCCAGAGTGATAGGCTCTCTGGCCTCTCAGAGTTCACACAAGCATAGCCCATGACTTATACCAGCAGCATCAAGGCAATATTGCTGTACAGCAATATCTTCCTTAATAGGCTGCTGCTGTTATAAAACACAAGGTTACATGACATTATGCTGGGATTCGTAAACAGGAGTCAATGGGTTCTCTGCGTGTGGCTGTGTGGTAGCAATGAGCGCCTGACCTGCAGACAACCCCAGCAAGGAGGTTGTAGAACATAAAACAAAGGTGCTGATGTGTACAGACAGCCAAAAACTGCTGTCCAATATTTGAGTCTACAAGCCAGTGATGTTACTATGAACAAGTGAAAAATGACAATATAAAAATGCAAACAGCTTTTCATCTATCAAAGAACACATTTACCTACAGCAATCGTTTCTGTCCCTGAACATTAAATATATAACAACTGTGTCAGACTGGGAAGTAGCTTAATAATATGCTAATCCACAGTTCTTTTCACTCGTGTCTCTAATTCAACATCACAGTCAACATAGATTTGCTGTCCAAAGGTTGTTTAGAAGATACTGTATGGTCACTCACTTCCTTAAGAGACTCACAGTGACTCAATAAAAGCTGCACTGTGCCAAAGGAAAAAAGCACCTTAACACAAATCTATTTGGTTAATAATCAATACAGGATTTTGCTTTAATTATATTGTCAGACTGAACTGTTATATATGCCATATTAAAATGGACTGAGTTAATTTTCAACTGTATATGTTGAAAAATATTACCATCTGGTGGTGAAATGCAGTACTGTTGCAGTACTGACCAGTTTTTCCAAAACCTGGCAATCCAAAAGTTGTTCTTATTAATTGCTCTTAACTGATCTATAACCATGAATAAATCAATTACAGCATATGAATCCTTTATAGATGGTAGCTTATCAGAAAGTGGTAGCAGAAAATAAAGAGGGTCTAGCTAATCTGTCTCCTTGCAGTTGTAAAACAGTAGGATTCCCTTGTTAGACTTTTGAGAAAACAACATACCTTTCTGTGCATCACAGAAGAAAAATCTTGGCTTGTGGACAACCAGTTCATTCAGGAACCTGTGTGATTGACAGTTCAGGAGCAGGGATGTTCACATTTATCTGTTTTTTGCTGTCAGTCAGTTGGATCCTCTCTTTGCCATGTCACAGACGGTCACACTGAAGAAACACATTAAGCAAACACACATTGTTTACTCGTAAAGTTAGATGTGGTCAACCCTAACATGAACTTGGTTTGCTAACATTAACTTCTCAGACCGGGTGTTTGAAAAAATAAAAAGCAAAGAAGGATATTTGGTTTTTCTTTGGCAACTGCCATCTTAAGTACTAATGTGTTTTATGTGGTTTTAGATTTAACACATACAAATACGAAACATTACACTATATAATTCATAAAACTAGTCTCCTTAACTACTACCGGTCAAATATTAGTTCCAGTGTTGCCAGATTTGACTGATTGAAAAATAAGCCAAACATCATAAAAGCAGCCAAATGTTTACTTTTCATTCGCGATAGGGGTTTAACATGATCTTAAATATCAGTATGGTTATAATATAAGTCTTTTTTTTTTCAACAAAATTATTTGGACAATATTTCATTAAACGTTAAAAGTTTCCCCAAACCTTTAAAACAACAGGAAGCAGCCCAGCGTACAACGTTACCATGGATGTTGCCATGGTTGCCATGGATTAAGTTACGCTATTTTTTAGCCTGTTTGTTTACAATTTGGAAAATTATGAACGCCGAATTCCCTATAAGCATGTCCTGTTTGCTGCGTACCACTATATGTATTGAGAACTATCAATTAATTACTTTGATACTGAAAAAAACTTAAAAAGGTGATCATTCAGAGGTTAGTTCTGGTTTTATACGGAGCGTCTTTTTTCTGTCTAAGCGGATTTATGGACGTTTTGTCCGATGAACTTTAGAGATAATGATATCAAGGAAAGTGTAAGTCACGCAAAATCTAAAGGTGTGTGCTTATCAAGTCTGCTGTGTGGTCAGATTTGACGTAGTGATGACTGATTGTTGACACTAAACCGCGGCAGTCGGGCCTATAAGGGTTTTGAAGGAACCTACCTTTTACACTGGTTGATTGTGACAAACGGGCCAAACTACAAAAGCTAACTTCCTGTTGTTTGTATATAACACTTGCATGTACCTGTCCCTTTCATCTCACGCAGTATTTTAGTCCCAAACAAACCTCCCCCTCCTACCTCCCTAGCAAATCGTATATCCGGTTGGTCGTTGAATCCCAAATTTCCGACAGTTTTCGACAGCATGTGAAAGCAGCAGAGCAGTTTGAGCGCCAAACCACAGGCACCACTGATTACAGCTCAACAATATCCACCATTTTTGAGAAAATAGAGCTATACTCCTAGCTAAACCTAGCAAACAACTATTTTGACAAAAGAGAGGACTGGTGCTATGTTTACGAATAAGTCTGCCTGGTTTTCAAGCAGTGTGCCGCAGACATGTTACAACTTCTGGAGTAAGTATTTAAAACCCAATTGAGATAAATAAATTGTCATAACTCTGATGTATCACTCATGAAAAATGATGCAATAAAAAAAATTATTATTTCTTGTTTTTATTCATCAAAAGTTCAATAAACACCTCACTTTTAAAAAGTAGTTTAAAAAAATAATAAATGTATAAATCTCATTTAGAAATCTCATTTAGGATCTGTAACTTATTTCAAGGTGGACATACATTTTGCGCACACACTTTGATTTTGGTAGTTGGAGTTGGCTTTTTGGTCATAACATATCTTTGTTGTAGTGCAGGAGGGTGGGACCATTGCTGGTTGGAGGACAGCAGATTATCTTTTCAGTGAAGATGCTGCATGTCCAGATACTGTGAGGTGAAGAGCAGGGTAGCAAAACTGAAAAAAACTGCACATTTTTCATTTAGCAAAATGCATTCCTCTGTAATCCATTTAAAACTATAACTTTAATTTTGTTTTTCAGGATATTTGAGAGCAAAGATTACCTGTGCAACAAGGTGACGGTTTTTCAGAGCTTGTTTCTGTCTGCCTGTGAGAAGCGCCAGAGTGTAAAGTCTGTGTGCATTGGTCATTATGTGCTGCCTCCAGCCTCGGTACAGGACGGTGAGGACTACTATATGTTCATTCAAAGCCCCAGGTTTACTATTACTGTGTATGTAATTAGATTAATTGCAAATGTATTAGAAATTTGTGACACTGAAGTAGAATATTAGCTATAAGAGGTTGTCAATCCTCCATCTGGTGGCCCTTGTCTTGATTTTGGTTTTAAGACCTTTAAAGCTTGTTTATTGTAAACTTGTGTTTTATCAAATTCATTTTTCTCTATCTGTCAAAACCTCAGGCAAGGTCAATTATCAATACATTGATATGACAGTTATTTTCTTTAATAATCAATTGATTGCTCAGTTTGTAAAATGTCAGAGAATTGTGAAAAAATACATCATTATTCCCTGAAGCCCTTGTTAACATTTTGACATATTACAAATAGTAGCTGCTTCACTTTGAAGGCTCAAGCCAAAAACACTAGGAACCACTTTAATGAATGATTCATTTCAAAGTAAACCACTTTTATGAATTATAACTTGTGCAATGTTCCTCTGATTGCAATTTCAGAAGTGAGAAACGTGGTTGGGAGGTTGATTTGGGAAATAGAGGATGAGCAGGTAGTAGCACAGGTAAACACACCAGGGAATTACACAGTGGCAAATCACATAAATTACTGTAATCACCACAGTTAAACTGGTTTCTGTTTTCCAGGGATCCTCTAAGAGTTTCAGTTGCCAAACAGACGACGAGTACAGTGAAGGAGAAGTCAGCATAAGCAAGTATGTCAGGCTTCTACGTTTAATAATTAGAATTATATCTCAATAAAATGTAAACTGTCCAGTAAAGTAATTAAGTCCCTATTATTCTTTTTACAGTTATGAACTGTCTGACACAGACTCATCAGAAGTTGAAGCCCCTCTATGTGGTCATTTTCAGGATTATCCATCTAGTAACATGCTTTCTGGTAAGGCATTGATCCTTATTTACTGTGTGTTCTTTGAGAAAATGTCTGTACTAGTTTCTCATAAGATAACATTAGATAATTGACCTTTGTTGAAGGTCTTGTGCAGTCAATATTTAAATTATGAGGTGATATTCAACATCTGTTAGAAGAAGTTTGCTGTGTGTGTTAAGATCTGGCTTTTTTTTCTCTTGACTTATTCACTGAAGGGTATGTCAGCATGGACAAGCTGCTAAAATATTCAGGTGATCTGTGTGATTTCCATCCTGGAATGCTCCAACTGTGAAGCTCACACATCAGCAAACATGCACTACGAAAAAAGCATGTTAAAGAAGAAGTACTAGCTGTGACGTTTGCAGTTTCAAGCTGTAGATAATGTACTAGCAGATGAGTTATGAGTTTGTTTATGTTTACATTGCCTTCTTACTCATGTTTGTAGTGCTGATGTATACACTGATATGAAATAAATCTGAGTAACATGGATAATTCTGATCTCGTTTTGTAATTTAGTCCACATTATATCAAAGGAATTGTTTCATCCCTCAAACGTAGTCCCTAATTTCTCATGTTCCCCACTGAAATGAACCATCTCTGAAAAAGATAAATGATAAGTACTATGGTACCAGGAAGTGCCACAGAAATTATACCTCTGTGCTAAGCTAACAGACTTTAGCTTAGTGTGTAGCGTGGTAGCGCCCACCCCTACAGGGTGGACTGTCCCGCAGTTGTTTGGCCAATCACACGCTTTGTTTTGGTAGCAGCCTCACTGTCAGGAAGCTGACTGCCGTCTGTACTTTGGCACAGACAGAAAACACAAAACAGGTCCGAGGTTTCTGTCGGTTTCTCGTCTCGCGCCGTCGCCGCCCTGTTAAGAGCTCACTGCTGCATGTCGTGATGGCGCAGGAAAATCTGTCCGTGGTGCTGCACTCTCAGGGAGACCTCAGGCTGGTAAGAGACCGACAACAAACTTGTACCATTTGCATGTTTGTCACAGTCTGTGAATAACGGACTGTCGCCTTTTTGCATTTTGTCCGTTTCTGACAGGAAAAGCGCCCCGTCCCGGAGCCAGGACCAAATGGTATATATACTCTATATAAATATGTGTTTCTATAAAAGAAAATGCCGGATGTTGAGGTGCAGTTTATCACCTTATCAAGCATTTCAAAATCCTGTGTACGTTAGATGATCATTTCAAATGCACTTAACTTCATGCAGTCCTGTTAACTTTGAACAACCTGACTCTCAGTTTCAAAGCTGCAGCTGCATGTCAAAATGCTTTGCAGCTGCACCTCCATTCATTTTCCCACATGAATGTATTTCAAACTGCTGCAAAACTACTTTTTGATTCAATGACTTTGAAATGTATTTCAGAGTCAGAAGTACATTTTGGCATGGCTAAAAAAAAATCTGTCTTAAAATATTAGTGCATATTATTATTTGTGCAATTCAACTTACAATGCACTGGTGTCAAGAAATAGACATTCAGCCTAAAATGAGAAAATGAGTGAGAGGTCTGGAATCAGGCTTGTCTGTGGTGTCCATTTCTGACGACAAAATGTGTATCAGTCAGTGTCACTGGGTCCCTGTCTTGTATCCTGTCATGTTTGGTACCCAGAGGTTTTGCTCCAGATGCACTCTGTTGGAATCTGTGGATCTGATGTCCACTATTGGCAGCACGGCCGAATTGGGGACTTTGTACTCACAAAGCCCATGGTGTTGGGGCACGAGGCGTCAGGGCGAGTGGTGAAGGTTGGATCAGCAGTCAAGCATCTTAAAGTAGGTAAGTGGGTGAGTGGTGTGTGTGTCTCAGAGCTGTGTGATACCAGTGGCAGTGTCTAATGCAATGTGCGCTTCAATAATCAAACGTTTCAGCTTTTACATTTCACACAAATATTTATCATTCTGAAAGGTTATATTACTTATCTCAACTTACAAAGCATATGGACAGAGATATGTGGAGTATTTCTCATACTGCATATACATTAATGGCACTCTAATGTCACACAATGCACATTGTTTTATGTTACTAAAAACAAGTTCACTTAAGGTGCTAGGACAAACGTTTCCAGTGCTGTGAAGCTGACTTGTGTTCTCTAGGTGACAGAGTGGCCATTGAGCCGGGTGTGCCCCGCGAGATGGACGAGTTTTTCAAAAATGGACGATATAACTTGTCTCCCACCATCTTCTTCTGTGCCACACCCCCAGACGATGGAAACCTGTGCAGATACTACACGCACAGTGCCAACTTCTGTTACAAGTAAAAGTTTTTTTTTTTCAAGATTACGTGCCCATGCAGCAGATGTTACTCAACAACTGCCTGATCTCTGACTGCCAACTGACTCTTTTGCCTAATCTTTGCATATATCCTCTTCTGCTTTTCCCCTCCTTTGCTCTCTCCGTTTCTTTGCGCAAGGTTGCCTGATAATGTGACATTTGAGGAGGGAGCTCTGATTGAACCTCTGTCTGTGGGGATCCACGCCTGTCGCAGAGCCGGCGTTAGGCTTGGCAGCACCGTGTTCATCTGTGGTGCAGGTAAAAATGAACCGCAGCGATTAAACTTGCACAATAAGTTGAGTCACCAGCTGTTGTAGGAAGTTTTCTGCACATTTCAGGGCGTACTGCAAACTAATATAGAAGAAAAGATTGCCCTGTATTTAAATAACATGTCTGTGCAAGTAAGGAATCTGGTTTAACACAGTGAGAATCATACTGACTCAACAAAACTCAAGTGAGGCAAAGAACCTGTGAACCTTTACCCAGTTCGTATGAGACTTAATATGTAACAAACCCATTGTGTTGAAAACAAGGCTATGAACATTAAGGTACCTGTGTTAAGCAATACCAGGTGAAACAGTTGATCATTTCCTATAAGGGTTAAGTTAAAGCATTTAGTATAGGTTCAGTTAGTCTTTTGTATGTGAACATTAAAATTTCAAATTCAAAACGTGTTTAAAATAATGCTTGCACATTACTATTTTATGTTTAGAGATGTTACATCGTATTTCATGCAGTGTCTACAGTCCGCATCTTGTTTATTTCCAGGACCTATTGGGTTGGTCTGTTTGCTCGTGGCCAAGGCAATGGGGGCCTCACAGGTCGTCATCACCGGTAACACACACGCAGCTTATAAACACTTATGTCAACCGAAATGACACAACATACAGATTCTGGTAGAATTGTTTTTGTCTCTAATGTCTCTTTTGCTGTGTTCAGATCTGTTCCCAGAGCGCCTGACGGTGGCCAAAGAGCTGGGTGCTGACTTCCAGGTGACGGTGAAGAGAGGAGATGGACCCCAGCAGCTCGCCAAGAGCGTAGAGGACATGCTCGGAGCTCCGCCTCACATCACTATTGAATGCACTGGTGTTGAGAGCAGTATCCAAACTGCCATCTATGTATGTGACTTTTATGTTTGATAATTAATGTACATTTTGAATCCAGGACTTTTAGTCATAAGGATCTGAATTCTTTCACCACCGCCACCTATTATCTGTCACTTCATTTCATCCACCGTGAAGAAAAGTTTCAGTATTTGCAGAATCATAAAACAAATTAATGTTATAATTGATTTTTTTTTTTTCAATCAGGCAACACGTTCAGGAGGCGTGGTGGTGCTGGTGGGTCTCGGCTCTGAGATGGCCACTATTCCTCTGATCAACGCTGCTGTGAGAGAAGTGGACATCAGAGGAGTCTTCCGCTACTGCAACACGTAAGAAAATATCTATTATGTTCACTTCTTGTTCTATACGTGAAGGTTTAAAGCAAAGCTGCAGGCAGTTCCACTACCTACCTCACAGGGAGTAATATTTTACAACATTAATGTCCTTGGCTAAAGCTCAACTCATGAGGTAATTATTAGGTATGACAGAGAACGAACTCTTGATTAAAATATTTGTCTTGCTGTGTTGCAGCTGGCCGATGGCCATAGCAATGTTGGCGTCAGGTAAAGTGAATGTGAAGCCCCTCGTGACCCACCGCTTCCCTCTGGAGCAGGCAGTCCAGGCCTTTGAAACCACGCGTCAGGGTCTTGGGATAAAGGTCATGTTAAAGTGTGACCAGAATGACCAGAACCCTTGATGTGACCCGCCACAGTGAAACAAAACAGAGCGACTCAGCGTGATAGGCAGACATCCACAAACTGGACATTGACCCTGAGAAAGATAACAGAGCTGGTTTGAAGAGACACACTAATAACAGCACTGGCTGCTTTATCCCCTGCACAAGACATGTAATTAGCATCAAATGGTACGAGTGATTATTTTATGATGATCAACTTTGTTATATAAACAACATTTAAATTGTTTTATGATTGTTTATCTTTTGCAATTGTTTTGCATCTGGAATTTAAATAATTTTAAACACTGTAAACTTGGTAAATAAACCCTTTAAATAATCAAATATAAATTGCAGTGTGTTGGATTTCTTTATTATAGTTATTTCTTTTACACAACCTGCAACTCCTAGTTATAGACATTAGGGGGAACCAGAGGCTCAAAGTGGAATCATTTGCATGCGACAATTCCATGTATGGCATTAGCATACAGTATGTACACTATACTAGTTGTGATAAAAATGTTTTTATAGTTATTTTAGTAGAAATTAATGTATTTTAGAGTGCAGGAAACAGATGCATGTAATCCAGCTGCAACATTGGTGTGCCACTGTCGGTTTAAAATCATAATGCTTTTCTAAAGATTTAATCCCTATTTTCTTTTCCAAAATCTCATGGGGCAGTCTCACCACCATCTTCAATTTATTATAATGTTTTTCCAGCGATGAGCTGCCGAGTGACACCCAAAGATCAAATTTAGTGTGCACACAGACATCTTTTCAAGATATCTAATTAATTTCATTACTTTTCCAGTATGAACACAGTATACGCTCAAAACTTGCTCCAGTTCCACACGACATATGAATATTATGCACAGTATGAACAATATGATCATTGGAATAGTTTACTATTTTTCAGTTAGTGAACAAGAAAATAATGTACTGTACAGATTTGTACTTGCAGGAAGAAAATACAACACAAGCGCCAATGCAGATCAATCAAATGGAGGCACCAACAGTTAAAGCTCACAAAAATAAAAGCTCCTGCTGCCTTGTCCATTTTTTTCAGCTGTGAGCAGCTCTGCTGTTACCTGCGTGTGCATTGCATCATGGGAAACACCATACCTCAACAGTAAACTCAAAAATCAAGTAGGTTTAGTCTGCATATGGATTTGTTTGAGCAGACATTTTCATTTCTTTTCCAGTGTGAAGACACTTCAGACTGGGACCTGCTCACAGTTCATATGTGGGGAACTGGGACACAGCTGTGCTTTTCCTGCAGTGACAAGCAAAAATCTCTGCTGTGAAAAAAGTTTTCTTTCCACACCACATAGTAATGTGTGCCGTATGAACAATTTAACAATTGTAATGATATACTGTTTTGTAGTTAGTGTACAAACAAAGCAATGTACTTTACCGTTTTGTGCAGGAAACGATGCAATACGTGCACCAGCAGACATTGATCAAAGTACGACTTTGGAGCGCCACTGTCATTTGACTTCATAAAAAAAAAAATCAAATAAATAAAAAATCAAATTTTAAACATTTTGTTTTCCAAGATTTGGCATCGTCGTACGTTCTACAATTTATTCTTTTTTCAGCTGTGAGCAGCTCCTCTATTTCCTCATATTTAAAACCTGCTTATGTTACTGAAAGTAAGACTTTCTGAGGCAAAATTGACACAAGTCAAAAGTTTGATTTACTATATACTATACTATATATATTTAAATTAAAGGTATGAGACAGTCAAAAATTGACGAATCTCATCATTTTGAATGACCATGAGTTTTTATTTTTGTCATATATAACTTTTCAATAGTTTTTTATTTTGCTGGTGGCAGTGAGCTTCCATAAAAACAGACTAACTGTGAAAGTCAAAGTAGGTGCACAGGCCACGCCTTCATATGACAATACACAAACATTTCAGAAACAGTTTGCAGTTTGATCCAGTCCAACAAAACCAGCCAGGTTTAGCTCAGGTTTTATTATCTTGCCACAATGACATGATACTACTTTACGAAGCATGCACACAGATAATGTTCATATGGTTAAAATTGTACTACGATGCATTGTAAAGCCATTACTCTGCTGTAAGGCTTTTTTCTGTCACAGTGTGTGATTCACAGTTCTCTCTTTCCCTCTCAAGACTGAAAGCCAACATACAGGTGGGAAGATGTGACTAAACCTGTGTGTTTTGTTTAGTTTTTTTTAACATGAGCACAATACTAGACACGTTAATCTTTATGTACAGACATTCTAATACTGCTTATGGCAATGGGACAGCTCACACAACACAGTTACATTCACAATCCACTCATAGTATTCATGAGTTTCAGTCAGGAACACTAAAGATGAACATACAGTAGAGTAGCACGCAAAAGAAACTTCATTTTTCATACATGTGACTTTGATATCAAAAGCATAATTAATGCATGTTAGAAGTGTAATTCAGTTGCTTGTTATTTAAATGTGTGAATGTTTGTACATGAGATTTAGAAAAGACCATTCAGAGGTTGACCTTGTGTATTGCCGTAAAATGACGTAAATCAAAAGGATATGGCGTTTCTCCCATAAACCCCTGCTGCAAGCACTGGTTTGATTCACATGTACATAATATATATCAACTTACCAACATTTCAAACACTAAAGTAATTCCCCTTTTTCACTGGCAACCACTACAATATCCGGCATTTAATTGTGTCTTTGCCATCATCAAGGCCTGCTTTCAATTCAACAGCAAGATTCAATAAATATTTACAATGCAGCTGTGGCCCTTCCCTCCCCACTGCCTTCAGTTACAATATTAGCAAATATGTATTTACATGACAAATAAATAAACAGAGAAGAAAATGAAACTATACAAGAAGTATAGTAGAAGTATCATATTCCATTACATGAATATAAAAAAAACAAATTGTGATGCAGTCACTCGATAAGTCCATACACACGATCACACACAGAAAAGCACAGACAGGACAAATAAATAACAAACATTATCCACTCACGCACACGTACACACAAACATACACACACACACACATACATACATACACACGCTGTCTCTTCAGCTCTAAAGATGGAAAAAGCGTCTCATGTCAATAAAATGGCCATTGCATGTTAATAAGCACAGACAAGGGAGAGATGAAGATTTGAAGTCATCAGCTCAAAGAAAAGAAAAAAAAAAAGAGAGAGAAATAAATCGACAGGGAGAAGCCGTCCTCCCCCCCGGTCACCGGTCAGCTTGGTTTGCCCTGTAAGATAACCAATCACAGCTGACAGCCCGTCATGGGGAACAGTCCCTGGCCATCGTTCATATGTACATAGGTGTCTCCTGTCCTGTTAGAAGTCTGAACATGGCCGCCGGCATAGTCTTCATGTGAATCTGCCGGTGAGAAAAATAACATCACGATCTCAAACATTTATTCTGTGTGAAAACAGAAAAATGGATTGTGTGTGTGTCAGTTTGTGTGTGTATTTTTTGTGCATTAATATTCTGTCTTTGTCAAATTTCAAAGACCAGTAATAAAGATTTTGAACTCCAAAGCTGGAGTTTCAGCAGTTTCTACCCCATTAACACCAAAATTGAACTTCGAACCCTAAAATTTATGTTGTGTCTAAAAACATTAAATATAACTTTTGTGTATGTTCTGTACCGTATATAGCAGACTTAAAATGTAAAAAGTAGTGTGAAATTGACTACACAGAAATCAAACTAAAACGTTGGTGATGGGTTCAATAGTTTATATAGTTTGTATAGTTTAATGTATGGTTCTGACTACTCCAGTGATCCGGTATTGCGCTTCCACAGAGTTGTCAGAGACAGAATTAAAATAAAAAAAGAGTCGTCAAAGTAAAATTGAAGCAGCACAGACTGAGATGTCCTGACTTTTATTGTTGTAACATGCTGGATTGTAAAGTTCCCATTATGCTGGTGAACTTCATCTTCTGTTAGACTTGTGCTGCTTGGTAAATGCCTACGTCTTTCAAACACAATGCCCCAGTTTTGTACGGCAGGCTTTCAGTTAAAAACATGTTGTCTCCAAGCGCAGGCTGAAACAACTCGTCAAGGTTATTTTAGTAAATTTAATGTGATGTGTAAAACCCGTGGCAACCTGTGTGCAATCTTTCTATGCTGTGTATAGTCATTATAAAATAACAGTGATAGTAAAAATCACAGATATTTGCTACAAATTTGCACATGTGCATTTGCATGTCTTTTTTTCTTCTGTGTGAGTGTACAGTATGTGTGCGTTTCAGTTTAACCTCGCCAACAGAGTTCGAGAGGGCCTGGACGATTTTCTCATGTGCTGTGGCCACCACACTCTGCCCGTTGATCTCAATGATCCTGTGACCCACACGGACTCCACCGCGCTCAGCGATACCTCCTCGCATCAGACTGCATATCTGACATTTAAAACACACACACACACACACACACACACACACACACACACACACACACACACACACACACACACACACAACAAAAGTAAAAGCCATCGGAAGATTAAAACAGCTGCAGTACGATGGGGATGGCATCCGAAAACGGAGGTGTTAAGGTTAGGAACGCTAGTTTATGTTTAAAAATCCAATGAAAAAGGAATACCACATTAAATCTGTGCTAAAGATAAGGGTTTTCTTTAGCGGGGATTGTATTAGGTGTGTAAATATTGTCTGCGTCAAAACAGCAATTTATCACAGCTGACACAGCGTTTCTTCAGCGTATCCAATACAGAGGAACTAAAATAATGAGCAGATTAATCTTAACTGAGACAGGAATGTGAAACAGAAACTTACCATACGGTATCAATACAACATATATCATACTAAACACCAAAGTTAACAATTTGTCCACAGGAAAAACACAACAAGGCATTAACATTTTTTTTCTTTTTTTACAGACATCTTTTGTTAATAGTACTAATATCAAAGTAATCCACCAACATGCTCATGGTGGACAGAAAGAAGTCAGATTTAAACTTACAATGCCGTTCTGGACACTGAAGCCCAGCTGATACTTCAGATCTGGCCTCTTAATGAGGACAGTGGTAACAGGAGGGCAGCTGACGATGTTCATTTTCACCTGGACCTGGTTCTTTAAGCCCTTTAAGACACACAGAGAGACGCACACAAACATAGAAGCTTGTTCATTATCACAAAAATTATGTGGTTAACTTGTTTTAACTTGTAAAATATCCCACGGCATCAGCTGCCTCTTCCAGCCACACTCTTGTACACACCATCAGTGTCTCTGTACCTTAATGATTCCCTGACAGGTGGCGAGTGGCAGCCCTACGAGGCTGGTGTTGTTGATGGACATGATCTGGTCTCCGATGCTGAGTTTGCCAGAGCGAGCCGCTGGCCCGCCGTTCATCATGTTGGCTAAGATAACTGTGGGCAGAATGGAGCCCCAGCCGGACTCCACGATGACCACACCTAGGATCTCCCCTTTACTCTTCTCCAGCTGCAGCTGTGGAGCGGGAGGAGGAGCAAACAGTTTGTTGGTCATTCTTATGTTTGATCATGTTCAGAAACCGACCATTCATCGTTGAAACCATGACCGGATCACACTGATGATTGATTTGAACATGTTCTAGTGCAAAGACACAGACAACAACACTCAACACTATTCTCAGCGTTTCTTTGTTTTCACTCTGATAAAACCACAACAGAGTCACGAACATTATTCTGTTTACATCAGTGTGTTTCAGTCTCTTCTCCCTGAGGTATTTGCTGTGCTGAGAAGGACCTGATTCAGCTACAAATTGCTGGAAAATGTGCAGAGAACCCATTTTTGCTTAGAACATATTCCTAATTTGACTTGTTCTAGTTCACCTCCATGGATCAAAGCGGGAATCTGTTGTATAACAGCAGCTGCAGCTCAGAGAGTGGGGCTGGGAAATACATACTGTGTGATATATACAGCAACATGAGACAATTCAAAATGGTCACACTTTAAGTCCCCCTAGTTAGCATTTTTAAGTAGTATATAAACATTTCATAAATGGTTAATAACATACTATGTTGTAGTTACAAGCTAATATAAGGATATTTTAATTGTTTATTAATGCACGCTCTTTGTCAACAATTGTAACTTATCCCATGAATTCATATTTATATTATTACAACTATGTTTTACTGTATTGCTCTTCTGTTTATACACTAGCCTCCACTTATGTTTGCCCACATGAGGAATCCTAGTTGTTAAGAAATACATCAATAAACCCTTATACACTGATTAGAACTAAAATGTAATGTACTTTAAACCCTTTAATAGGTGTTTATATTCTGCCTATAAATACTAAATAGGGGGAATTGAAATAAAATGTTACCCACTAGACTATTGCAGGTAATGTGGTAAATCATTATCTTCTATTCTATCTATCACAAGTGTGCAACTAATGATTACTTTCATAATGATAGTTCATAATATGCTGAATATTTTCTTCACTGATCTTGAAAACAATGTCCTTTAAATGTTTTTGTTTTGTCCGACCAACAGTCCAAACCTCAGATAAATGTAGTGCAGAAAAAAGTACAATATTTCTGTGGAAGAGAAGTATGCAGTAGCAGAAAATGGAAATACTCAAGTAAAACACATCAAGTACATCAAATTTGAACTTAAGTATAATACTTGAGTAAATGTGCTTAGTTATTTTCCACCACTGACCATATTAGGCCTTAATCTCAGCAGCATCTTTACGAGCAGTTTTGAAACTGCACCTCAAACTCTCGCCTGGTGTCATTTCAGTGAACAATGTGACAGTGTTAACCACCACCATGTGTTCAGGGTCAATATGTGTTTACGTTAGGCATAAACACAAAAGATTACTAGTTATTTATTTATAGTCATTTATTACATCATTATTTCACAAGCACGTCCAACCACTGTGCACATCTCAATACTGTCTGAATGCAGAATACATTTTCCTGCTACTTGCACACACTTGGAGCCCTGAGCCGTGAATTTATTCTCAACACAGCTGGTTAGGAAGCTTTAGTGCTTCAAGAAAGCCCAATTTCCCCATCACTACAAATTACTCATGTGCCTCTAATATAACAGCTGTGTGGTGGTGCCCATGCAGCCTCTCTGCTCATACAGCAGAAACTGTTTCACGGTTTCTAATTCTCTTAAAACCCCCAGCAATGCTCTCAGGGCACAGTGTTAGGTAAAGGAGAAATCCTACAGCAAAAAAAATGTTAGAGTTGACATGCTCTTAGTCGATTTTCCTGTACCATCTGCCTCTTGATCTCTCCAATTAGTTACTGTATACTTGTGTGTTTCTGTAATGGGCCTGCAGCATGAGTGTGATTTGTGCCACACATGTGAAGTCTTTGTGTTTATGTCTCATTTTTTTCCTGCACTGACACAAAAAAAAAACCCTCTACAGAGAAAATACAGTGTGTAAGTTTTGTGCATGCACGTGCACTAAATATAGACCAACCTCTTTGCAGTTTTCAGAGTTGGAGAAGTGAATGAGGTCGTCATTGTACATCTCCTGGGTGTTGATAATGTCGCTGTACTCCTTCTGGCTCAGGTCCTCAGGATTAATGCCATTGGCTCTCAGAAACTCCTGGTAAGCTACGCTGAACGCCTGGCCGATGGACTGAGCGATAAGCTGGGCCTGTGCACAGAACAAGCAGGAATCATGACATAAATGTGTTTGTGATCTTGCATTGTTAGATCCACAGAAGCTTATGTTCACTCAGCTGCATATAAATAACAACACAGTGGGGGAAAAAAGCATCCAGAGACATCAAGCAAAAGTGGCACTGAGTGTAACAAGAATATGTTGAGGCATAATTTAAACTGAGGAGAGGAGGGCAGAAAAGAACAAAGACAGGAACACATCCTGCTCTGGTCTCAATAAAAAAGGATTAATGAAGGCAATGAGCAGAAAAAAATCAAAAAAATCTACTTAATAGATAAGTCTACGTAAGTTAATTGTTTGTTTTTACCACAGTGATGGAATGATACACAATTTCAGTTTATCAAGTGTCATCTTTAAGTTACAGAGATATTCCAGCTCTGAAGCAGTTATTGCCAACCAGGAGAACTCTAGTGGGTAAAACAATAAACAAAACAGAGATTGTTATTTCAGTAAAAACTATTAATTAACATATATGTGTTTAATATTTATATTGTGTATTGAATTACCAATAAATTACCAACCTCAACCAAGTAGCACGATGCAAACTTGTCCAAAACTGGTGAAAAATTGGACTAAATATAAACATAAAACTTCCTGGATCACTGTGTGATGTTGTAATAATATCCACTTTTATATAATTACCAGTGTTAAAAAAAAATCCAGTTTGACATAATCCCAAACACTTTTTAAAGACAGTGAGCGGTATTGATGAAGCAAAGCTCATCTGACAGGGCTGTGGGGGTCGTGAGCATAGTGTACTGCTATAAAGCAGCCCAAGTGCAAAAGACATTTGGAACGAAGGAAAGGAAAAGTTTCAAAAAGTGAAGTTAGTAAAACGTGAACATGTAAAAAATGAAAACCCCAAGACTTATGCTGGCTCTGAGAGATAATGTAGATCAAGAGAGTAAAAAGGGGCACCTCGTTTTGCAAAGCCATATTTTCCCTACTTCCCAATTTAATTGAATTCTACACTTGCATATAAATCTCCTGCAGAATTTGCAGACATTAATGCCCCAAACTCTCAAAATCAATACACTGTAAATTAGTTCTGCTGAACAATAAAAAAGTCAAAGATGGGCAAACACTGCACACAGCCAGTGGGCTACAATAACAGAAACAGTTTATAAACTGATGGATGAGCAGCTGAATGTTTCTATTATAACTCTGGTCGGCCTTTAAAACCTGGCAGCAAAATTAGACGAAGAGCGGACAGATTGGAGTCCAGCCCTTATACTGACTGGCACAGACGCTGAGTTGCTGGCTCTTCTGTACAATGTTGTTCATGTTGCCAAGTCTTGCTGAATCTGCTTTAACGAGACAAGCAGCAGCTCTGTGGTGAAAAAATAAATCAAAATCAAAAATGCCCAGCCAACTTACATCATTTCTCATCTGTGGGTTGCTCTAATTGGTTATTGAAGGACGCACAACAACATTTTTTTTCGATTTTCTGAATATTAGTAACAATATTTTTAATAACGTGGAGAAAATATAAAAAAAAACCCCAAAAGATTAAAGATAAACAAATAAAATGATGCCTTGGAGCCAAATGGAGGAAAAACATTTGATACAGGTGATAAATGGGAACCTGAAATAATATCTGAGAATCAAATGACACTTAAAAAGCAGTTTAATTTCTTTCATAAAAACATCAACAGGCACAGCAGGTTTGTGAACTTGACAACACAGGACACACTTACATCCTCAGACTCGAAGACATGGCATATCATTTTGTACTGCTTCTTTGCCTCGGGTGCCCCAGGCGTAGTTTCAATACAGTCCTGTGAGGCTGTGCGTGGCATCCGGCGTCTTGCCATCAGGACCACGATGTTCCCAATATCAGCGATGTAGGATATAGTACGGAGTGCGTTGTCCATCATCGTTTCCTGTTGGCATATGAAGCGGAATCACTTCCCTCAAAAGCAAAATCAATGAAAATCAATGAAATCTATGAAAAGGGAACAACTCATGTAACTGTTATTTGCATGCACAAGTAACTCAGTAAAACCACAAAGAGTCAACCACAACAGGACCGTGATAGAGGCAGTTCAACCGTGTTAAAAATATGTGCCGGTGATTCCTTGTTGGGCCCAGCAAATGGAGAAATCACTGCATCACAATTGTACATTGAACTGACAAAATGATGTGTTAATGCATATTTCCACACTGAACTTTTTTATACAAGTTCTCTGATACAAGCATAACTGTGAGGAATATTTTGCAGCTGTTACTGGTTTTTATCGATTCAGCCAACAGCCTGTTTCGAATAATATTTGAGAATTTTAAGTACCTGTGTGCAGCATATTTGTTGCCTTTCTTTGACAAAGCTGCATGATTATTTCAGGGCAGAGAGTGAGATGAAAGTACTGTTGATAGAAAACATAAAGGCCCACTTTTGACTGAATTGAAAACTGGTGCATAATCTCACCCAATGGCGTCCAGTAAATTAGATCTTGAGTACATGTTCATCTGGAAATAATGAACAGGTGCACAAAAAAACTGGATATCTGAGTGTTTGTGTTGATGGAACAGAGTGATTTGAATGGCGTAATCATGTTTGCTCACTCAGCCTACTAACTGTTTTGCATCATGATATAGATTTTGAGGGATTGCGTCTGAACATAACTATGAAACAGCATTTTAGAGAAGATATGGACTGCAAAGGTGAATCTGTGAGTTTGCGGAGAGGAACTTATATTTGTTCACATTTTATGATAATACGCTAAATTTAATTTCAGCTTAAATTAAATTCACTTCATTGACCATTTCTGGTGGTTTTATTACATTTGCCTAATTAGTGTTGTTGTTGCAGCCCACCATTGGAGTTGTTCTTATTATGAATCAATGTCAGAAACCCCATGCAGGCTGCACTGAGCCTTTTAATTGCAGAAAGAAGGCATTCTACTCAGAATCTCTCTCTCAAGAGTGCCAGGACCAGTGGCAACCAGATGGAAAAGGGAGGAAGATAGACACTGCATTGCAGCACGTTAGCTTCTGCCAGGTGGCTGCCCACACACACACACACACACACACACACACACACACACACACATACACAATCTGACACTCTGCTCAGACGGCTCAGACAGCAGCTATAAGACTGAAATACTGCAAATGAATCATCTTTCACATATACATTTAACTGAGCACAAAGCTCTATTCATGATCTCACGAGCTGCAAAGCTCCCAGAAACATCTCTGCTTCTATCAAAGACTCCACCTCCTATGAAGACTTGTACTGCTGCTTCACACAGCTGCTTGCTGTAAAACTAAAGGGCGAGAAAACTTTGTCAAAGCTTCTGCAAGAATGGAAAGAAGCTTTGTTAACAAAAAAAAAAAAGAAAAGAAGAAAAATTCACAAAAACCTTCACAAAGTCAAACTTCAATCTGAATTTTTTACTAGGCATGGCTCTAAAATAAACGAAAAAAACATTCTGTAGTCCATATTGTAACAGCATTTTAACAAATGACTGATCAAGCAGAGGTGTGGTCATTATTTGGCTATTCATACCAATGTTCATCTCTGAAGAAACATACTAAAACACGCAGGGCAGATTGTGCTGCAGTCAAACAGCTTGCTCAGTACGTTCCCTCTAAGTCAGACTCCATGCGCAGATGTTTGTTTGCAACATTTTTTGGCTTTGCACAGTCTATTCTTACCCTCAGTTAAAGGGAACTCTGACGGTGACGTCATGAGATTAAAAAGCAAATAAATAAATCAGAATCAGTGGTGGGGTTTCATAAGAAGCAGTTTGTGTCAACAGTTAAGCTGCTTTTATGATGACACAACAACACTCCCCTGATATGTAGCCTTGTATAGCTCAGTGGGTGGTAGAGGTGGGAAAAACCGGTGAGAAAACACACAGAAACACAGAGTGTGTGTTCTCGCTGGTACTCACCTGTGAGTCTGCGTTGAGGACTTTGATCCTCTGGGTGGAGATGAACAGATCAACCTCAGTGAGGGTTTGAGCATCTCCGTCTGCACTCTGAAGAAACATACAAACAGGAGTCGGTCACATCAACCTCTTTGACTTGAATTGCTCAAGATATTTGTACCAAGCTTGAGTATTCACAGTTATTCACAACTGCCTGAATGGAGTCTGTGTTAAATGTAGGAAAGTCTTAGTTTAGACATCCAAAATGCATGCATCATTTAGGGTCCAGCGAGAGAGATGCTTGTTAGATGGACAGGCTGTTAAGACTAAAGGTGCGGTGGAAAAGGCAGAAAAAGAAAGCATTTGGCAGTGGTGTTCGTTTACATTAACTGCCCTGGCACGAGGATGGCGAGCTGGCATGGAAACAAGAAACAGCTTAACACTAAACCCTTACCAGCCGGCTGGTACACGAGTGAGAGCAATGTAGCTCTCCCTCTGATCACTTTGTGCTGCAGACTAATACAATTATATTTTAATTCCTTTAATAAAAATTGCCTGAAGCATTTAAAATAAGGCAATAGTGCGAAAAACATTAACAAAACAGATATAGCTGTAAATAAATATTTCATGTAATAAATAGTGAATCATTTATTTGAGACTGTGGTTTATAAAATTCATGAGTAATCTTAATCCCTACCAAGTGTCTGAAAATGCACAGAAACTAAGGAAAGATTAGAAAAAGATGTGATTAGGTTGTAATCCACCTTTTAGCTGGAACCGATTGCAGCCATACTTCCTTCTGAAAATCCAACTTGTCTTGTGGATTTAATGCATGAGGTTATCATTACAGGAGAAAAGAAAATCAGCTTCTTCTGATGGACTTCCGCCTGTGTGATTGATACAGGCGGAAGTCCAGCCGATGATAAGTCTAGAAAGAAGCAGTTTTGTGGTTCTGAAAGCTGATGCGACATGTTTGATTAAAGCTAAACTGTGATGTCAAGTTATACAAAGATATAACAGAAATATACAATGGAACAATAAATTGAGACCCAAAATTTAGGGCACCTGACAAATAACCATTTCTCCACAGTGTTAAAAAGTTATATGATTTTTCTTCTTCTTTATTTATTTATAACATAAAATGCATTCAGCCAGAGCAGAGGTTGTTTACAGATGATCCCTCTCTCCGCAGTTTGTCACGATCACTAGAGTGAAAAGAGGCAAGATATGAATGAGAATTAGAGTGAGAGTTGTTTTCTGCTTTAGTTGGTGTAAACTATGTTAATCACACAAAATTAGACATGCACTGAATTACAATCTCCCAAACACATAATTTAGCTCACATGAGGGTTACGGCGATGTAAGTACAAAGAAGAAGTAGTTGAAATTAGTTTTTGCAAACACAAGCTGCAGCTGATGAAATGAGCTCTGTGTTGGGTTAAGTGATGTTCTCTTAGGTAAGATGAAGTCGTACAGTATGTCTTTAGCCCTGAGGTAAAAGGTCAATATATTCAGTATGCTGCGCTTTTTTGTCAGCAAAAACTAGACAAAGTATTGTAATTTCTGTTCTTGATATATTGAACAGACTATATTGACACACTATGATATTCATAATGTTAGGGAACTGTGCCAACTGGCTAGTAAACAATTTTACTGACCAAAGAAACCTCAATCACAAAACAACCAAATCCCTCAAAGCTCCCCTTCTTCATCCTTAGAAAAGAAACTTAAATTAACTTAAAAATGTTATTATCGCACTTATATCACATACATCAGACACAACTAATATATCAGAGCCTGGGTAAGTGGTTAATCTTTTGTCCTTACAGTGTGTCATTACACCCTTCAACATACATTTGTACTCTCATGACACAGTTACACAGTGTTGTTGTGTACATACAACTCTCTCATACACAGTAATAATGGCACTGTATTAAGAGAAACCCAAGAAGTAATATAGGCTGGAGCTTCTCCCGTAATGTCCAGCTGATATGACTTCTGCTGCCTTGTAGTCACAGTGGTTGCATATAAAATCGCGTCAGTGTGTGTTATTAAATTTGGTTTCAGTGGTTCTTCAGTCTTGTGCCTTACCACACAACTTCAATCAGTATAAAAAGCCCTTTTACGCAAAACATTTTTGGTGTGCCTGGTTAAAATCTGCCATTCCAATTCCAATTTTGCTTCAGACATTGCTGAAAATATTATACAGACTTGTGTGACCAGTGTGACCATAGTTTAGACCAAACTTTCTACCACCTTCAGGCTTCTGAAAGACTGTTGCTGCCAAAATTCATAGCCGTTCACATAAAGAAAAACATGTTTGCCTAATGTTTGAAAAAAACCAAAGATTTGTTCAACTTAATGAATGCACTCAGAAATGTGCGAGACACAGATATGAGAGGATACACACACACGGGCAGGCACAAATGAAATGAAAAAGGAAAGGTGAGAGTGAAGGGAAAGTGGCTTAAGGGTCTTTCTTTTGCTCTGTTTATTACACACCGCCTTTTTCTTGATTTTGGCAGCCTTCTGTACCCTCTGGCAGGCAGGCAGGCAGGCAGGCATTGGGACGGGACAAGGTCAGCGGATACGGGAGCACAAAAAACAGGAGGAAGAGGAGGAGGAAATAAAGAAGGTAAATAAAAGAAGGTAAGACAGTAGAGCCTCAAACCAAACGGCAGGTGTGCTATCGCTGCTCTCAGAGACAGAGAGAGAGAGAGAGGGAGAGAGAGTGACAGAGGGAAAGAGAGAGAGAGAGGTGGTGTGTGTATTTGAATGTGCTTGTGTGTGTGTTTGTGGAGATAGCGTTTGCACAGCCATGTTGGTTATCAGATACAAATCAAAACAGCAATTACAGAGGGTAATAATTGCTTTTTCTCTTTTAAACACAGCAAATCAAAAGCGTGCAGACATGAATTGACACGGTTCCTGCATTCTTGACATCTATATAAAGTTCAATTAGGAGGGTCTAGAGGGTTTTTTTTGGATGTTGTTTATTTCTATTAATGAGTTTAATATTTCAAGTTTCAGTTCATTTGTTTATTTACCAAACGAAAGACAGATGGTAAGAAGCCCATTCTATTCTAAAAGAATTACAGCTTACAAAGTCAACAAAGACGATAATTCAGGTTGTGTGTATGGGCTCTGCTTCTACCACCTTCCATGCTCATGTCACAGTCTAAACACTATTACCAGGAGATAAAACAATCAACAACACACAGAGAGGCAAAGGAGGGGATAAAGCCCTGAGCAAGGATTTAAAACTGTGCGCTTGGGGTTTGTTGTTTGGGCTGCATCAAAAATAAATAATTAAACAAATACATAAAAAATACAAGCTCGAGTCACTGAAACAGCTTAGATAAAGATGGAGGCAGTTTTCCACAGTTAATGTGTCTGATTAGTTCAGTTTATTGGAGGTGGCCATACAGTTGTTGGCCTTAGATAAGTAATATTTTGAAGTACTCTTAGCACTTTGTAATCTTTCAAAATCAACCCTTCTGTGTAAGGTTCAAGCTGAGCTACCGCCCCCTCTCTCCATCTGCCATCGACCAGAGGAAATTATCTCGACCCTCATTACATTTCCGAGTGTGAGACTGGATGTTTGGCTGAGCCACTGTGCGGAGCTGTAACCGCTAAGACTGCCATTAGTGAAAAAAAGCAGAGTAAACAGCCCAAAGGGAAGAGTCATTTTCGGGTTTTCATTTTGTAAAGTTTCCTCCTCCGTGATCAGCTCGCACGCAAGACACACATCAGAGGCTTTCAGCAGCTTCTACTGCTCTGCTGAGGAGGAGCTGAGCAGGGGGGTAGTAGACAGCAGGGAAGAGTGACTGGGGGTGGGGTGGGGGGGGTTTGGGGTGGGGGTAGCTGCATAAATATTACACCAAACAGAGAGAGCATCATGGCAAAAAGATCTGCATAAATAACCTATACTGCCTTGCTACAATTTACCTGGTATATTTATTTTTACTCAGTTCAGCACTACAGGGTCTAAGTGCCTTCCTGTGCTTGTACTACTTGTCTGGATGCTGGAGCAGTATGACTGATCTACACTGTATGTGTGGGTGGGGGGGTTCGTGTGCTGTCAACTGAGTCCATTTCAATGTCAACCATTAAATGTTGTTGCTGTACAGCCATTAATTTGTTCACGAGGGACAAATCAAGGAGATAATGGACGACTTCATGTTCAATGGACTTGTTCCAAGCAGGGGAAAGCATTAAAAGGTGATGGCTAACTGTTGCCATGGTTTCATCCTGACAAGAGTTTTTGTAGGGAAGGCAACTGTGCATGACAGAGAGTGAGCGAGCGAGTGAGTGAGAAGAATAAAACACAGATTTGACAGATGTGAAATGATGCCAGTAGACATCCTCATTGTGGTGAAAATGGCTTTTAGACTGAAAGCAGCCAGCAGGCCAGAAGACTTGAAGATCCTGGTCTGCCACTTTTCCTGTCACCCTTTTTCTTTGTTTCAGATTGCACTTCGATTGGATTGTTGATAGAAATACTTGCAGGCATCAGTAGCCATTTCTAGCCGTCCTCACCCACAATTCGACGAACACTAAGACTCTTTCTTTGAGCCTGCATGTGGACCACTAACCCTCGATCCTAAGAAGACATGGGACAAATGACACTGTGCTGAAGCTTAAGTTAAAGGATAGGGCTGAGTACTAGGACCAGTGAGGTATGAGGACAGGGACTTAATCATCTCAGTCTGTCCCTTAATTAAAGGATCAAACCACATGTTTTTTTTACTTAAGGTTACACAACCATAAGGAACTTGCAAAATGTGGTTAAAATAAAAAACAATGCGACCAATTTTAGAGGCCAAAATGGATCTCTTCACTGGACACAGAGTAGAGTTCATTGAATTTGGCTGCTATTTACTTTTTAATGCCTCACTGATGTTTGTTGATACCATGCACCTGGATCTTGATCATGAAAGCTGACCTAGTATCTCAAACTTCACTGTCTCTGTCTCTCTTTCTCTACTGATTTAATTCCTGACGTATACCACTGGACAGCTATACTCACATGTATCCATCTCATCAGTGACAGGTCTCATTACAACTCGTAAGCTTCTAAAAGTAGACCACTACACAGGAGGTCATTCAATATTTAGAAATACAGCCAAGCTTGTTTTCACATGAGAGGAGGATAAAAGAGACTGGAGTCTGGGTAGCAAAAACTGTGCACCAAAACATCAGCACTGCATTAAGTCATCACGTCACGAAACAATGTTCTTTGATCACACCTGGCCTCTGAGTCCACGAGTAGAAAATGCCAACTTTTTGAAGAAAGCCAAAAAGTTGAAACTCTCTTTCCTGAAAGATGGAAATTTTGAGTTTCTGTGAAGATGGACACAAGCAGTAACAAGTGATGAACAAAGCAAACAAGCTCATCGAAAATAACATGATCTCATTTAAGCAGCACTGATACCATCCACAGTGGTTTTCTGAAACTGCACTGAAACAACATCATCACAACATTAGAGAACAGCAGGGACTGAGTGTCAACAAGGGAAATATAAGGTTTACATGCCAGCAGACCCATTATCCTGCCGGCTGTGCCAAACACACGCCCTGTGGCCCAATCTGGCCAAGTTCTTTAGCTGCCCTAGAAGGCCACTCATGCCTGGTATATGACCATGATGCTTTGACATAACAGCTCTGATGTCCATGTACATTTTATTCGAACCAATCTGGGCCTCGACTAAAAATATCTCATAACGATTAAGCAAAAATAACAAAACATGCAAACAACATGCTGAAATAGCGGGGTTTCACTTGTGTGCTTGAATTTGTGGGAATGAATAAATATTCCCTTCCAGATTCAGTAATGTGAGAGATGTATTCAGACACTGTATAACAAACAGGATCGAAGATGCAGTATTAGCCATGTAAAACTGCTCAACATATTTCCTGCAGGTCTTCTCTATATTTTGACAGAGCGTTACCAATGCATCCTACGCAACAACAAGGCGGCTGTAACATTGCGCCGGCACCTCTGGGGAGAGGAGAGAGAACTGCCATCATATTAAAATGCTCTTTGAGAGCGGGACAGCGAACCAAAAGCACTGATCGGAGGCTGTCTCTTGGGGTGTGAACAAACACATCTTAACAACACCTCTAGGGGCCTGAAATAGGTTAGAGGGGAATAAGCTCTCGAATAGCTGTTTTCCATTTCAGGCACTTTTTTTTCCAGGGACCTTTCTAAGTACTCAGGAACTACAATCTAAATTTAGTTCCTGGTACCAAAAAAGTCCAAACTCTGGTGCTAGTACTTTGCAATGACTCAGGAACTACCAGGCAAGACTGTGTCACTGTGTCATTGATTGATCAAACACAAACCTTTAGGCTGCTACAACTTGTACAGTAAGAGAGCTTTACTTTACACTTATGTCAATATCAGTACGAGAGATGTTTTAACGTCAGTTTTTATTGATATTAATATCCAAGTCTGGTTGACTTTCCAACTTGCAAAGTCTGTTCAAATATGGGACATGCAAATATGAACTGGAAACCACAACGGGATGACTCTGTTATTGTTGTCTAAAACAAAACCATTGTTTTTTTCGTCCATTATCCGAATAATTTTCCTAATATTCACAGCTCTTCAGATTTAATCAGGACTGCACAAGGGGACTAGTAGTACCAAATAGATTTAGTTCAGAAGAACCGTAAAAGATTAGGCAAATTAGACCAATGACAAATTAGAAAACTGCAGCGGAGCTTCATCCTGTTGTGTTTTGCTGTTTGAGTTTGATGTAATAAATTAATAAAAAGGAGGTCGGAAACTCCACAAGACGGTCTCCACATGGATGATCTGCTGGCTGTTTTGAGGCTGGATGTTTTCTCTGCTGTAGAACAAAATTTTGTTTTTGTTGTTCAGACTCTTTGTTCTCTCGCCGCTCCCTCTCACATTCACTCGCTAGCTCTCTCAATCCCGGCTCTCTCTCTTGTTTGATTGCTGCGCGCTCCATTTGTTCACTCTATCCATGTGACTGTTTTTTTTAACTATTCAGAAAGCTATAAATATAACTTTGTTTTTAATGTTGACAAACAACAAGAAATTTCCAGTATGAATACGAGTGCCGCCCATCACTCCCTTATTTTATGACTAAAGCTGTACAATAGTGGAAGCAGCTGCGGTATCTGTGTTTGACCAGTCAACATTGAGCCCTGAAGACTCCATTGATCTCCTGGGAAAGACTGTACAGTGGGAATGCCCTCTTAGTCCCTGAGATTAGTTCCAGTGACTTTTTGGTCAAAAAGGGACAAAAGAGTCTCCTTAGAGATGTAAAGCTCATCCAGGGGAAAGCAACAGCATAAATGAAAAAATGTGACCCGTCAATTAAGGAGAGGTATGTTTCTTTTCATGATTCTGACCACTGGATACCTTCAGGGTAAATTTTTGTGTTTGCAAGTTTGAGTCAGTGTGGCTGGAAGTGAGTAGGTGTGTTTTTGAGTACCTTGACCCTGCTGACAGCCTCCTGGGCCTGCATCATGCGTATGTTCTTGGAAGGGTTCCTCTCAGAGAGCAGCTGAGTGGAGCCCAGGTAGTTAGCAGCAAAGATAATTCCATCAATCAGGTCTTCTGGCTCGCAGGGTCCTGGGACTGAGCCAGGGAGAGGCAGAGAAGATGGTGATTAGCGGGGAGACATGGGGAGGGACAGAGCATGGTTAGACTGAGAGGGTTGGGTGTGCGGTGGGGAGGGTATTGTAATCACTGCAGTCAATGTGCTGTGTGGAAAAATGGAGCCAAACACTGTTGCTCTGAGATGGCGATAACAGGCTGGGTGGGACTGAGCAGTGAGATGGCCACTGGTTGCGAGCTAATGGAGGTGCAGAGCTGGTGGGAGGCTGGTCTGAGATTAATTTGTGTCTGTGATATGTAGATGTGGACTCTCAGACACCCACTCAGGGACACAATGTGCTGTCATGATCTGAAGGAGCAGACAGGCAACTAAGCCCCTCACACATTATTAGGCCTAGCATCTGCCCAGAGGCAGGAAGAGAGCGCTGGAAGAGTTATGTCAGGCCTGTGGTGTGACAGACTGAAGGCAAAGCAATATTTGGAATCGTTCCCATGCAATTACAATATTTTGATTTCATCACCAAACAGGTGTGCGGACAGATTAACTTACCATCGACAAAGCTTGGGAACGATGCAACCTTCTTTGTTGGCTAGAAGACACAAACAGGATATGACAGATAAATTGTTGTGAATGCGTTTACAGTGAATTAAACATGTATCTACAGTCTCAAAGCAACCGATCAAAACCTTTACGTTTTCGAAATGTTGTTAGGCAAGGAACTGCTGCTTTTCTTAATGTACAATACTGTAATCAAGCAGCATATGTCAGATCATTATTTTCATTTTAAAGAGCTGGTTTAGATCAGGCTTTGACTGATCTATCTGTCCAAATTTATGACATGATGCATGGGGAAGCCTGCTGATTTAGTATAAGAAAACACAGATGAGGAGAGAACCTGAAAGGTAAAGGGACATCCCATCCTGTAAAACCATTTCTGTCCTTTCAGTGAGACGGTCTGTAAAAAGGCAGGTTACATTCTATTTATTTGCTTCTTTGATTGCAAAACATGGATTGTGGTTTGTCTGTGACCTTCCACAAACATGCAAATTGACCCTCATTACACAACACATGATGCCCTTCTGCTATTTTCGCTGACAACAAGTCCTGTGCAAACAGTATGTGTGATGCTTCAAATTTAAAATGAGTTGTTTAAGAAGTCACAATGCTACTACAATAACTTTTGTTTTCATAGCTTTAACTCTTTATCATTGGCGTCAATATTGCTTTCAGCAGGCGGTTAAATGTGCTTCCACTTGAAGAGAAGCAAAACACCCCCCCCCTCACCTGGTTTAAAAGATTGATGACGCAAAATACATTTACAAAATTTAGTCACGTACTATATAGACACAAAGCCAGCTAAACTCTCGATCCCTGCAGGAATTCCCTTTAGTGCTTTTACTTGGAACAGACATCATTAATATCCAAACATTTTTATTATTTTCCATCAATGCCCCGCCCAACATTCACACAGTTACATGTATTTACACCTTGGTACTTCTACTGCTGCAGAAACTGCGTACATGCACTTTGCTCAAGGGCACTGCAGAAGTTGGCATAGAGAGAGTGCAAAGCGTTACTCATCCACTTCACACACTGACATAACTGTGGGAGGTGGGAGAGAGAAGATGTAAAGGAGGGAGGAGGAAGCTGCAGAAAAAGAGAAGGCCACAAATAGAGCTGTGTATTGTGCAGCAATTCATGAGAGTCAAACACTCATTCCACTGGATCTATTGGATCCTCTAACATTCAGGAAGTTTACTCCACACAAGGACAAAGGGTGGAGCCTGTACAGGAAGCATCCACCCCAGACATCTCAGTGAAAAATGGCTCTCATAAAACCGCAAGCAGACACGCTGCTCAATTACCAGGACGCTATCACGCCGTAAGCAGAGGACACGAGCTGCGATTGTAATTACACAATTACTCATTTACTCAGACAGTCACACACACACATGCACGCACACAGACTCACACACATAAACAACAACACCTCTCACGATCTCACGATAGATCAAAAACATGATGAAGGAAACACTGCGACAGAATATCCACCAACGTCTTACCTCTGGTACATTGTTGTTCTCCAGGGGAACGTTGAGGTCGGAGCGCTGCTGTTTTCTGGGTTGCTCTGCACCATTGCTCACCTGGCAGGTCAACAAAGAAGAACAAGTGTGAGTGGATGAGAATCAGGATAAGATAAAACACAATAACACATGGACAACATTTGGTTCAGGTCTGAAGAAAGGTCATGGAGGTCATGTGGTCATGGTTTTGAATTTGTAGGTACGACTGGTAGAAACAACGTGTGTGAGAGTCCTACACTGTCAAAACCCTGTGGACTAATCATAACAAATATTTCTTTTTGAAGTTTTACCTACAAATGACACACTGATAAGTTTTGTCTTACACTTGTCCTCTAGATAGCTCTTTCTTTTGTCTCATCTCTCATCACATATGTGGACGTACACAGTACAGTACATCCAGCAAAGAGGGAGGATTACATTTGTTCCCTTGGATATCCATTTTGCAGTTCACAACTGCTTATTAACAATGGTATTACTGGCTGAAATGAAATCCTACTGCCAATAAAACCTCCTCCTCCTTGGAGTGGCAGTGAGAAAGTGAAATTCAGAGGAACAAGCCACGTTGTTGTGCATCTGGAATTGAAATTAATTACCACAAACATAACATTAGTGGCCTCCTTTGCAAAAAGAGAGCGAAAACATGAAGTCCTGATCAGTATTCATCATGCAGCCCAACTCAGTTGTGCAAACAGCCATTACATTAATGAGATTCATGTTGTTGTTTGGTGGGATGGAATGCTAAACTGTCCCACGTGAATCCAGTCAAACTTTGTACATGCCTTCATCTGTAACAACAAATGTTTAATAAGCTACATGTAGAACTTTATCATCAATAAATCAGCACCACATCAATTTTAATCCATTAACATAATTTACATTCACAAGACCACTACTGAGATGACTGGCTGCCTCTGCCGATGTGTACATGTGTACACAACAGAGCAAATTTAGCAGGATATTTTGTAATTGAGTGTGTGCCATTGTACTCATGAAACTACTTATCAAATCAACCTTAAGATTAAAATGATGCGTTTTACACTACTCCTCATACTATCTTCAGCTAAAGGTAGCACTGAAGCCACCTTATCCATCCACCAAGCGAGTTGGTTGTCTGACATACAAGCTACAAGCTCAAGAAGAAATATTCACTCAAATTTACTGCACCTGGCAATAAATAATAATTATTTAATCTTTAAAATTAAAGATATGAATACTATATTCCTTTGGAGACAATGTGTGTCCATCTGATGGATATACTGTATATGGTGAGTGTTTTATGCAAAACATTTTTGGTGGTTCATGGAAGGAATTTATAACACATGCTACTCTAATCCTACATACATATAGCACAATATTTAATACACTAATGGATAAAAGTGAACATGTTCAAGAAAAGCTACAGACTGGGGTAATTATACAAGAACTGCATACATTGTTAATATCAAACTACTTGTTTTTAGCACTTGACCACTGTCTCACTGGTGATCATACAAATATGTAACAAATAATTTGACACTGACATACTGATGTAGCATGATTTAAAATGAGATTACAATACCACGTAATACTTTGTTTTCCTCAAATGCATCCCACCAACAGACCATGTGCGTACATGACCTTCCTCTGTTTTATAACTCTTTTTTTAACATAATCTTTTGGCTCCACACTGTGCAGCAAATCTGTTTTTTCAAATTCATTGTTGTCCTGGTTCATTCAAGGGTCATGTTGAAGAGTTGTACAGAGAACATTTCATTTGATAACAGAGGACAAAACGACAGAATTATCTTAGTGAGGGTGGGAGTCATGTGAATCTGCAGTGTACTGTACATTCTTCCACTTTAATCTAGTTACACTGTCTGACCCAGTTCTGTGCTACAAATGAGGTGCACACAGTGAATGTGCGAGCACATGTGCACACTGTGGAGCAGGTGTGTATCAGCAGGATGCCCACAGGAGACTATCCCTGTTCTCCTTTTACCATCTGACTTTTAGAAGATGGGGGAGCTCAGCATGTGTTTGAGTCTATCAATGTGACTGTAGAGTGTGTGTGCATTCATCCAGGTCTGTGAGAGGGAGAGAGATGAGGAGGGGGACATCTCAAGGTAACATGGAGGAGGGGTGAGGCTCCAGCTATGCTCTGGATGGCAATGAGTAACATGTCACCTGTAACTCATCTCCAGCTCCTCAGCACCAAGCCATTTTAATCATTCCCGGTGGCAAAAGGTCTCTGCTACAGAGCATTAAAATAGCCTGAATATACAGTGCATCTTCTTCATAGACCATATTAGTACTTCTCCATATTAGCACTGTTGTGTGACTGTTAAGTTTTTATATTCTTCCTATTCATCTTGGAGCCTTTGTCTGTAGCTTGACTTCTGTGACACAGAAGCCTACAGTGGGAAATATAACAAGATTCAAGTAAACACAAATATGTTTTTCATTAGAATTAAACTGCATAGGCATTGGAATAGAGAACAATTACCTTTATTATTGACGGAATTAAACACATCAACTATTATATTTGTTTTCCCTTAAATACTTTTTTTTTTAATTTTTTTTTTTTTACTAAATATCTTTATTGTGTTAGTTTCATGTTCTCTGTAGACCAAACCAACAGGGGTAAACATGAATTAGACTAACGCTAAGGGGTTATGGCGTAGGAATGGATTCTTTGCACACCACAGCTAATATAGACCTTAATGCATTTTGATGCAAAATTTGTAAATACATGACAGTGCTATGGTGGCTACAAAAATACCATATGGAAATTGAGACTTGTGTTCTTTCCTGCAAGTGTCTGATGACTGTGAAGACCATAACAAGAGAAGCTTAAAAAAGTTTAATCAATCTTCTCCTCTTTTGTCAACACCCTGATCATCATTATCATTCCTCTAACACCGATGTTAACATGATTACAGTTTTGATTTCAGTAGTTGGCTAGACATGACAAATGTGTCCACTGTCGCTAACCCTACCTTATATCAATGAAAGAATGTAAACACAGTCCCTTTGGGGCCTATACAGAATGAAGCATGATAATGCATGATACACCCATCCAGTTTTGCTCTTGTGCTACTAACAGGTGATATCAGATGCTGAACCATAAATGAATTCCCAGCAGGAGAAGCCCATGGCAGGCTCGACGTACATCGTGACACGCAAGTATAATTCTGGCTTAAGTGAATGTGGACAATGTGAAACAACAGCAATGCTCACCTGCTCCTGTGCCCATCTCTGCCTGTCTTCAGGGGAACGTGGATGTGCCTTGATGGCCCTCTGGATGTCAGGGTTGTTGTGGTGCATGGAGGGGAGATTCAGGGACTTGGGCCTGCTGTCATGGCGGTGATGAGCTGGTGGGGAGGGGGCTGCGTCAGGCTTGGCATGAGGGTAGTCACTTGGTGCAGGGTCCTGCGCCAGCTCTTCTGGGCTTTGGTCAGTACCACTGCTTAGACTCCCCATGCTCATACTCATCTTTATCTCAGCAACAATTTGGTCAATGTCCTCCTCTGCCTCCTCCCCTGTCTCCCCCTCTACCACCAGCACTTTACGGCCACGGTACGGAGAGACTCGCACTGAGTTCCCATTGTCCTCTGGGGCATAGTAGTCTCCAGTGTAGGCCCTTCCATGTCTCTCCTCCTCTTCACCTTCCTCGTCTTCTTCCTCATTAGGGCAGTACTCCTCGCTCTCTGCCTCCTCCTCATCGTCTTGGGTGCACAGGGTGTCTTGCAGGGAGGGTTGGAGGTGGTGATGATGGTGATGGTCTAGGATGGGTTCTGGTCTTCCATTGTATATCTGCTCATCTGGATCTTGCTCCACCACCTCACAGCGAACCTCTCCCTCTCCCTCAGCCCACTCCTCCACCCTGTGCCTCTCTCGTCCCACCCACTGCTCCTGCATTACCTGGCCCTCCTCTCTCCATTCCTCCCTCGCATCCTCATCTCCCTCTCTCCACTCTTCCCTCACTTCTTCCTCCTCTTCTCTCCACTCTTCCCTCACTGCTCCCTCTCCCTCCTCATCTTCCACCCATTCCTCTTCTCTCACCTCCCCTTCAGCCTCTCCTTCCTCAACCCATCCTTCCACAGCCTCCTGGCATTCATCAGTGTCGGGTCCAACTGGTTGCATGGTGCCCGCACAGTCCCCCTGGCTGTGGCTGTGGCTGTGGTTGCATTCTCCCTGGCTGCTGCAATCCATACCTTCCAGGTAGCTGTCGTCCTCTGGGCAGTAGCGGATATAGTAAGTCACACCCTCGTCTTCCTCTGCCAGTCCTGGAGGGTTTATGATCACAAAGAGACATGTTTCTTAATCTAGGGCTTGTTTATTAAGAATCTCCAATTGTCTCTGAAGCACCATGTTATATATTATTTATCTCAAACAACTACATAACATTGGAAGGCATGGCTTCCAAGACTGGTTTCCAAGTTTGTCATGAGGGAATTCAGATATGCTCCAAAAGAAAAGAACTATTTGATTTCTTGCAAGGATGGCAGTACCGGTGGTTTTTTTTTCAGCCATGCTAGCAGCATGGGCCTTGGGATGTCAATGCTGGCCAGTCCACTGCTTTGATCCAGACTGAAATGCCTCAACAACTCTTGAATGACAGATGTGTGGTCCTCGGAAGGACAAATCCTCATGAATGAAGTGATTCCCTCAATTTCCCTCTAGTCCCACCACGAGGCTGACGTTTGTGTTCTTTTATCAAAATGTATCAATAACTATTGGATGCATTGCCATGAAATTATACAATTATATATTGCCGTGAAATACAGACAGAGCCCCTCAGGATGAATTATAATATCTTTGATGATCATGATTAGGCCACCACTCTCCCATCAGCCTCAGTTGTATTTTGTGTTTTGTACTAATTAGCTGAACACCAGCAGATCAGCATTATCACTGTGAGCATGTTAGCATGCTGATGTTAGCATTAAGCTTAAAGCACCACAGGCTACCGAGCTTATCATGTATGAATACCAGAATAGCCTTTTCATCTACTTTCAGCAATGGTGCAGTCTCTGTTTGAATGTTACATTTCAGTTTTTATTTATTTCCTCTGCTTTCCTGCATATGCTTTTACATTCTCTTCAGTTCAGTTGTTGGTGAGCAGAGATAAAGAAATAGAACAAAATCAGTGCTGCAAACATAAGGGTACTCTTTTTGTCCCCCTCAACTTTCTTCACAACAAAGCTCGTTGGGAATCTCAACAATACGCAGAACTGATAATGGAAAATAATTACAATGAAAGGGCAATGCTTACAATAACAATATATCTTGACGTCACACTTACCGTCATCATAATCTTCCTCATCATCTGAGGTGTTGTTGATATAGTCAGAGCTGGAGTCATCATCCAGGCTGTCACCTCCACCGTGGAAGTCTGCCTGTTCATGGTCATCTTGGTCATGTTCATGTTCTGGCGTGGAGGGTGTTGCTGGCCGCTGATCCTCCAGTTCTGCATCTGCTTGGTTGCTGTACCGCTTCACTTCAACCTCTGTGTCTACATCCACGTCCGAATGATTGCGACCAATGTCTTGAGACTTGGGAGAAGAATATTGTGCCTTACAGGAACGGGGGAGGGGTTTCGGATCATGTGACTCTTTGGGGTAGCGGACTGGGCGTTGCCGAGGGGGGAGTGTTTTCAGATCACATGGCTCTGTAGGATGAGGGGTGGGACAGGAGACAGGGCCTGGAGCGGCCATACTGTTTCCTCCACTGGTCCCTGGCCTCTTCCTATGAGCCATGATTGGCGGCTTACAGGCCATGCATTGTTATTGGTTTGATCCTGGGAAACAGATAAAGACACAGGAGCACAGCTTTAGAGCAACATCAAATACAACTGTTAATATTCATTCATTCACAAGAGAGAAACATACTACAATAAAATTTAATGAAATAAAATGTTTGGGGCTAAAGACAGTAAGCTTTGACGCTTTTAAGACAACTCTTGTGTTTGTGTCTTGTGTGTTTCGGCACGACAAGCAAATTGATACCACCCTCATCAAAATGCCAAAAGTAGATTCCCTTTTTTCAAACACACATACTGTATGCAGTACACCCTTCCAAACATAGTGCTTCATTTATCTCCCTCACTCTTTTTCTACACTTTGCATACAGCTGCAACGTATTTTTAGTGCCTGACAAACCAACCTATTCTTGTAAAGCTCAATAGTCTCTGGTATTCTTCACAAACACTTTTGAGCCTACTTAGCACAACTTTGAATTCAGATATACAAGAGCGTGCTAAATATATTGTACGGATTCAATTTTACAATGGACACAAAGAGTAGGCATATTTCAACTTCCCAAAAAACTAAGGAGACACTGCCACACAAAGAGTCAATACTTAAATCAAGGTCTTCTCCACATACCTTAGGTGCTGCACATGTGCACTCTTACCACTGGGCTTTCAGATGATCAGTAAATTAAAACTCTTATTGATTCTTTTGTAGCCTGCTAAGTGAGAATGGTCAGTCTGGGAAACTATGAAGACTACTCTTTGCAAGACCCGGTTAAGTAGTGCAGGTGAGACAGAAAAATGTTTCTTATACTGTGGTTAACAAGTAGCCTGGTGTATGTGATGAAACTCAAGGAAATAAGTCCCTGGTTTTACCATCTTCAGCTCTAAATCATCAGTAATCAAACTGTCGAAATCAAGGCCAGCCTTTTCCAAAACCTTAACCTATATATATTTAATAATAATGCACACGAGGACCAGGATGGGATCATCAATTAACACAGACACCAAAGCAGGTACAGTTAATTACACAGGGATTTTAAAGGTGCAGTTTCCCCTTAGTTGTGTAAACAAAAGGAGAAATAAAGAAAATGTAAAAAAAAAAAAAATGAATCAATGTCTGTTTCCTGAAAGTAAGAATCCTATTTTATCCAGTATTTCCACTCTTGTCTTTCTGTAGTTAAAGGGTGTAAGTTGTCTTTTCCATGGAGTGTAAACAGTTTACATTGTCTATTAAAAATGTAAATAGTAGGACTTTTCTTTTGCTTACAGCCATTTAGATCTTCAGAGGGTAGATGTTACTTTTTGGCAAACCTTTCTCCAAAATAATGTGAGAAAAACAACACATCAATACTACAATCCAGTACTCTTGACTTCAAATGCACTACTTTCTCCCAAAAAGGTTCAATATATGGTATGGACCACACCAAACGGCCAGTTTTACAAATACATGACCCAGTCAAAGGAACAAGAAGATATTCTTGCATTGGTTATATTTACATTCAGGAAGCAAGAGCAGCCCAACTGTGACAAGTGAGATCAAAAAGATTTTATATCTGTATTATGCTTACTTTCCCCGGTACAGAAAGTTACCCAAACAGGATAAAGGTATCCTATAAATCACGAATGACATAAAAAAACACATGCAAACCAGCATCAACAGAGACAAACAAACAGATTACAGGATTAGACCCATAAGAGCACATCTGTGTTAGTCATACTGCATTTTAACAACCAACTAAAAAAGAGCAAATGTTCTGTGTATTTCTTTAAGTCAAGTGCACCTTCAGTGCCTTGTCATCCATTTTGTCCCAATCCCGACTCCGTTGTACCATCCAGTTGCCACGAACAACTGCCTTAAGAAGGACCTTGTTGCTGCTTTCCCCCATTTCACTTCACCATAATTACATTTTCCATCACCAGCCATTACACTGGTTAATTACCTCTGCACAACCTGGCACAAACACACAAATACAGAACGGAGCACACACCCACACACACACACACACACACACACACACACACACACACACACATGCGCACACAGTAGGTTGTTCCTCAGGTAGCCAAGTCAGGGGACTAAGATTACACGTACAGTCAAAGTCCATGTACTGGGCTGACTGGTTCTAAACAACACAACTAGCATGGAGGTTACTGATCACGGTATTTGCAAATGCACACGCAGACACGTGGACACCCATGTTCAGTACACCTGATGAAATACAGCAACATGTACATCTGATGAAGCAATTTGCTCATCATTTAAAACAGCTCATAAAAGGTTTTCCTTCCCAATGTTTGCCAATCACTTTAAAATGACCTTCTTCACATGATGCAAATCATGTATCTATGAGTCTATCTCTTACCTGAGGTCCTGAGCTGGGTTGTGGTATACAATAGCACTGGGACCTGCTGTAACAACGGCCCCATCCTCCCTCCTTTCCTTCCTTGCTTTACTCCTTGCTCCTCCCTTCCCCCACCAGCTGCTACACAGCATGCACCTCCCTGACTCCACCCTCCCTTTTTCGTCCACATTATATCCCAGCATCCTCCTTTAGAGACCCAGCCCCGCCCTGGCCAATTCCCTAGAGCTGAGGGTAAGAATTGGTAACTATGGGTAACTGCATCCCCTGGGGATTGATACCCTTTGACCTCCTCTTTGTTGCCTTCCTAGATTCGCAAGCCCTCATTTTCTGGTATGGTGTTGCCCGACTGTTGCAACATTAGTGTTTCACATCATGTTTTTTGATTTTTTACATTTTTCATGAGTGCCAAAACAACTGCCAAATGTAAATTTTGAAATCCTAGCCAGGTGGCTTTTCCCAAATCTGTATTTCAGATTTAGTTAATTGAATTTGCATGCATTTGTACACAAATGATAATGCCATCCTAACAAGACACCCACCAGATCTGCCCCACCTGTTTAGCACTGTTAGACCAGATTGAGAATGTTTTATGACATACAACAAGTACAACCATACTTCTGCACAGAGGATTTGTTAGCACTTGTATGATTTGTTTATCTATTGTCTATTTACCAACCTATCCATAACCTCAACTTTAACTAAATGAGCACAATCATCCTCTACAAAAGACTAACAAATTTGTTGTGTATTATTTGGGATTTCTTTTACATTTTAGGTAATAAAGATACCTATAAAGAAACCTGTAAAACATTGCAATCCTTATGCACAAGTATTTTTTATTTCAAACAGCCATTAGTGCTTGGAAATCTACTGGGATCTACTTGGAAAGTAGATCAGGAAATTTATTTTTTAGCAGCTACTGAAGCTGCAGGGGAAGAAAAACACAATGCCTTGCTCATGAGCATGTCCGCTTTGTTTCACTGCCAACAACCAGATTTTCCCACCTACTTTAGGCTCTTGGTGATTTAAGGACAATATAAATTTGAAAATCCTCTAATCCAGCAGCTGGCAGTCAGGTGCCATTGAGCCATGTGTGACCACACAGGTGGCTCTAGTGAGTTCAACACAGGGGCTGTTGATGCTGAATTGCTGTGGAGGGAAGTCAGTGAGGGGGACCTACCACACCAAATCAGTTATCTCCCCTATTGCAGTGACCTACAGTTTCTCCGTATTTTTCACCTCAGTGTTTTCTACTCTTCTTTGACAAGCAAAACGTGAGAGGTGAGACAGAACTTTACAGAGCCAGTTGCAATTATTTTATCACATTCATGACATATTCTCAATTTGTTCAGAGATTAATGACAAACATAGTAACACTGAAATGGTTAGCTAGTATGTTTTGTTCAACTCTCTGTAATCTAATATTAGAGTTGAATTCAGACTACTCACTAGTAATTTCCTCTTTCCTCAATGTATGCGAATATCTGCGGTCAGTTGGAGCCGTAGTCTCTGTGGTTTGTTCAACTTGAAATAGGAAATATTAGGAAACATTAGGAAACATTAGGCAACATTAAGCAACATTAGGCGATGTTAGGTGATGAGCTAACCTTGCGAGGCAGTTGAATTTCTTGCAAGCCAGAATCCATCTTGCCAGGCTCCAGGCTATTCACTTGTGGTTTGGACCAATCAACGTCCCATGAGGAGCAACTACTGCTACAGCTACACTACAGCTCCTAAAGAGGTTAGCGGAGATGCTGCTGTAGCATCAATTATATCAGAACTGGAGAGTATTTCTTCATCAAAAGAGCAAAGAGTAGCCCTGAAGGCTTTTCTCCATGGTAAAGATCTTTTTGCTCTTTTTTCAACTTGCTCCACTGGTAGTGAAAAAAATGGGAAGGATGGAGAATCTGACTGGTTGAAGTTAGCTCGTGTAGACGGTGATAGACAGATGGTTCATCCAATCCTCTGCCAAGTATTTTTTTAAAACACCTGCCCTTTTCCAAACAGTTTCGAAGCCTTCCCAGATGGTTCTGTGTAACAAACCATCTGGCGAGTCAGGTTAGTGATGTGAAGCAATGCAGACGGCCTTTGTCACAGATATCTGAAATTGGCTTTGACCATGTCTTTCATCTAATTTCTAATTAGATGAATTCATTTTACCAAACTGACATCTTTTTGCATCTGTTCACGTCTTAGATAAATCTGAGGGGTTTCCCAGTAAATTTCTGATATAAATTGCAGAGAAATTGTGGATTGTAACTGTAACTGTCTAAATTAAATCACAGGAGTTTTTCCTGAAGGATGGTTTTATACTTTTTCCCCTTCCCCGTCCACCCTGTGCTATTGTTGAGATGCATAGAATTGCTTCTCCCTGCTCTACAACTCTTTTTAAAGATTTCTTTGGGTTGTTAAGTCTAGAGCTGCCAGAAACTCTGTCAGACTCAACTTGAGGATACTGCAATTACATGGTCAGCATCTTAAAGCCTAAGTCACCAGGACGGCCCTTCTTCCACTTTACTATGTCAAAATAAGTCCTGTGTGAAGACGGTCTTATATTGTTGGGGATTTCTCCTTACATGATCTCTAATTGCACATGGCCGTGGATGTCAGTTTAAAAGACTGTATCTGAGTGAGTCTCTCCTGGACAGATTGTTTCTCTGCCTTCTTCCTAATGTATGCAGGGATATGCTCCAGCCCCATGGGAGCCTGAATAGAAATGGAGAGGCTAAAGAAAATGAATCAATGATTGGCACAAAAAGAAATCAGAATCCAGCTAGCTCTATAACTATGTACTTCTTTCTACAGCCCACCTGCACCTGCACACAAACAGATACACACACATACACACACAAAGTGTCTCCTACATAAATGCGCTGAAATGTAGGCACTGATTCAAGCTGTTACCTTCATTACTAAAAAAGGCTTGACACACAAACACACACACACACACACACATCAGGCGCACTAACAGCAGAATACCAGCCTGCCTGCAGTATCCCAATTGTCTGTTTTGAGCTGCAGCTGGGGACCACTTGTGCAAGGCTGTCTCCACGGACAGACCTATTCATGTCTGCCACAAAACACTTCAGCTACAGTAAGATAAAGCTTTAAATTACCCTCAGACACTCCCCTTGTTTGCCAGACACATGTATTAAAAGTGTGTGTGTGTGTGTGTGTGTGTGTGTGTGTGTGTGTGTGTGTGTGCGTGTGTGTGTATGGGCCTAAAAGCAAGGCTGAGGAGAGGACAGAGGGCGAGTCTGTCCGAAAACAGCAGATGGCTCGGTCAGAGTGTGGGCCTCTGGAATACTAATGTCTCACTGCCTTGAATTCTAAGTTATGACCTCTGTTCACACCAGTGCATTAGACAATCAGACTTCAACAGAGAAGAAGAAAAAGAAGAAGACGAGAGGACAGGACTGATGACAGCAGGAAAGAACCATGAAGACAGACGAGTATCAGACATAACTCTAACATAGCAATTTAAGTCTTCTTTAACTGCAGTAAGGCAGAAATAAGTATCTCCAATGAATCCATTAGCATATGAATTAATAAAGCCTATTAGGGTGTGGGGAAGTAATGATCAAAGTCATTGAGGTCTCCAACATTTCAGGTGCGTGTAGGCGTGAAAACATGAAACAGTAATAACCAATCTCTGACACATCTACTTTTTTAATGTTCCCCAAACTGTGTTTCTTCCAGGGCTGGGCAATAATTAATTTATGATATCATTTATCAGCTTTCACTGGAATCCTATCATGGTGATGTGAACATACAAAATTAACAAAAAGCACAAAAATTTATGTTATTAATGTTGTGATATTAATTTCAATCAATATATCATAATAATATAATAATTTGAAATCTTGTGCAAACCTAAACCACATTCAGATATGGCTATTTTCTTTATTTTCTTCTAATTTCATTTTTTAAAGTGATACTATGAAATATGAATCTGTATTTTTCATGGTCTATTTATTATAAAATTCTAGCTCCAAACATGTTTTGTGTTGAGACAATCTGCTGCTCTGATCATTTTAGTCATTGATCACAGAAATCATTTTCCAAAGCCTAATTTTTTTTAAATGTTTGCTGCAGGCTCAACTGTTTATTGTTCATCAGTCTTGCTTGTCATTTAAAATGGGACTATATGTGAGCTCTGTGGAGGAGTGGGAGAGGAGGCAGCAGCTTACTGGAAAGATGGAGCACCATGTTCTCTGTTGTTTCAAGTTCATTTCAGTACTGATGCATCCTATAAGCAAAAGGCAATTGCAGTTGCCACAAAGGTAAACTTTATTAGCTGCAGCGCTAGCTGGACCACTGGCCTCTCAAAGTTACTGACCCCTGAGTCTTGCTCTGTCTATATTTGACTTTTATTTTCTTGTTTGTTTAACCTACATGATGATTCTTCTGATGTTTCTACAAAACTGAGAAATTCTCTGCATATACTGCAAAATACCTCGATTTTTTTTTCTGCGTGATGACTGAATCACAGCTTTTTTTCCAGCCGGTGAGGCTCAAACTTTCATGTGGCATTTTCTGCTCTGTCTCTGATGCTTTTTCTGTCTTTTATACTTTCTTTCATTTTTTTGTCTGAGGTCTAGCCAGGTAACAGGTGTCACCAAGACTCTGACATCCAGGTTCCTGACATATATAATACACAAAGAGTTTTCTAAACACAGGTTGTCTAAAAATAAATCTAATTTGGTTAACGAGTTTCTGCTCATTTGAACGGTAGACTTGAAAACACTATTATCATTTGGACCACTGTTTTTTTAAAAAAAAGTTGCAGTCATTACTTTACATAGCCTTTTAGTATAATACTTATTATAGCTTGCAGCTGTTTTGACTGACTGAAGGCGAATGGATTCTGCTACTTCTGCTAATCCGGAAGAATTGATTACCAAAGTAACAAAACATAAGCTACAAGTGACCATAAGGAATATAAAAGCAATATTTATGAGCCTTTGCTCTGAAAAAAAGTCTCCAGTTAAACAGTAATTGTTGATCTCTGCTATCCGTTGTTTACCCCTTGGCCTCACATAACCTTTTAATGACTTTAATAAGAAAATGGTAGGGTCTGTAAGGATTCAAGTAATTATATTTCGTGATATAAAAATTGTTCCTTTGTTTGAAACCTAATAGGTTGATGTAATATGCATGAAACAATCACAAAATCCATCAAAATTCTACATACAATTGTACAACTTTTAACTGTTAGCACTTACAATAATACACACTGCTATGATTTTGTGGGTGTCTATATGTTCAGTTATTGTGGTCTATATCATTACATTATACATTGTCACTCTATGCTGGTTTTGGAGTTAAATCTCACCTGTGCTTGTTACTTAGTTTTCACAATGAAAGGAAAAATTGAGACCTGTGTGCTGTATTTAAAGTTAAAAGCAGACAAACAGGGATGGGATATGGAGGAGTTCACTGTGAGTTTTGAGAGAGAAAGTGGGAATGGAGAGAAAGAATCTTCACTATTTCATATCTTTTTTAAATGAAGACCTGGCTACCTGCTGCTACAGAGAAAATTGCTGTTTCACTTGAAGTGTCCTTTCTGCTTGGTGCTCTCTCTCTCTCTCTCCCACACAATCAGACACACTTAAAGATAAAAATATGTACAGAACTTACAATTTCTTGCTTTTAAAAAACTGATAACACACAAAAATGCCTGGATAAATACACATCTGTTATAGCTGTTCCTTTTCATTATGGATCTGCAGGGATGTAATGGAGAATAAACTCATCTAAATTCAGTTAAACCACATTTAATATGAAATTCTTTATGGCTGATATAAATTCATATTAGACATCATATTAGTATTGGGTTAGGTGTAAATCATATAATATAGGGTCTCCAAAGGCCCACAGCGCTTTGGCAGGTGTTCAGCATCAGCTGCGGCTATCCTGAAGTCACTGCTGTTCTGCTTCTCACTCAAGGCATGCTGGGGTAATCTGCAGCCAATTGAAAGTATGACAAAATGATGATGTTACCAGCACCTACGTTTTCCTCACAGTTTATGCTTTCACTCTTGTACTGTACATCCTTTGTTCTTAGGGGCCACCATACAAGTAGAATAGTCAATTAAAATGGTGAACAGTATGAATTAAGAGATAGAGCAACAGATTTGTCTAAAATATTTATATAAATCAGTCACAGTGTCAAATCTCTCTATAATCACTTCTGTGAATGTAGTGCATTTGCATTTCGTCCCAAACAGTCAACAACAACAAATATGAGTCAATCACAGGACCTGGCATCTCTACAAAAAGAAGTGTGACACCAGGTCTGAATCAGTCTTTTGTCACAATGATCACATCCAACTTAGACCACATCCTGCCTCCATTACATGGCTCATTATTAAACAATAAATTCCGTTTTATTTACTGTATTCATTCTGGATGGGGAAAGGACTCTTTTAATCTGCAGCAGAGAGGCACTGTGTCTGCCAGACTATTAAAAATGTAAGACATTAACTCTTTGGGTTTAGAATTATTCTGACAGAGCCCAAACTGGGAAAGAAGCAAGGCTTGGTCCATTTAACTGAAATTTTCACTATTAACCAAAATGGCCCTACTGAATTCTCTTCCACTGGAGGTAGCCCAACTGCAACATACCCATTTCCTAATGTATCATATTAATGAAGCATCTGTTAGAAACTAAGGAGCCCATCCAAGCATGATGGAAAGAATCTGATTGTCTGAGACACCAAGCATATAAAATATTCGATGGTCCGTGAAATAATCACTGCTGCCAATCGTCTGTCATCTTTATTAGGGTCAGCTCTGATCACGTGATCTTGTAAACATTTAACTGTATAACAAATTAAACTACCCCTACAATATTTCCACATCATTAAACATATAGTATGTTGATAAATTGTGTAATAACCTGACCATGCTGTAATGCGGCTTGTAAATAAAGAATAAAAGCACTATGAGAGAGAGAGACAGAGAGAGAAAATGAGTTTCCTCTCAGCTGTCTCATTGAGATTCAGCGTTTGTTCTCCTTACAGCCTCCTACTCACTTCAGGACGACAACAAGAGAGCGATGCGGGAGACAGGAAGGAGAAGGAAAGCAGAGACTTGGGGAGCTGCACGAATGGCACAGGACCACAGAACGCATCGCTTGCTCCCCCACAAGTCTGCCTGCCAATGTCCATCTCAACACTTCAAGCACAACACCAGAGACACACCCTCCTCCTTCACCCTTGACTGTTACCATGGTAACTCTTTGTTTTCCAGTGCAGTCTCTCAGAGGAGGACCGTCTCAGCCAATCATCAAATAACCCTTTCTACAGAACAAACACATGCATGCACACACTATTCAAACAATACTACTGTGGTTATCCAGCCGTTTTTTTGGGGGGTTTTTTTAGCAGTTTTGAAAAGGAAACAGAATCACTTTTGATGTTAAGTAAATTTGCTCCCGCACAACAGATGAAGGCAGAATGAATCCACCAGACACACATTTTCCTTTTTGAGTGGCTCAGCATCATTGGACACTTTTTAGTTTCAAGAACGCAAACAACAAGTGTCCATACACATTCACAGTGATGTAAAATAGGATCCAAGACAAGACTAAAGGGGAGACCCTCCCCAGACCTGGATAAAGCTAAAGATATTACGAACATTAAGGTGGAAAACAAAGAGGTGTATACAGAAACTGTTGCTGTTCTTTTGCTTTGTTGCTGTGTGTTTTTCCAATTATGTTTGGTGTTTTGTTTTTTTTATCTAGGGAGGGCAATGACAATCAGTCCCCCCCCCCAGATTCCTCTGGAACCATCATAGGGGTGAAATTTTAATTTATCAAATACTTTTGTTTATGACCAAATACCTGCAAAATTAATGACATTCCCATCAGGCTCAGCTGTATCTGTTTAGTGTTACTTAAAACATATTAGCATGCTAACACACTAAACCCAGACGGTGAACTTGGTACCTGATTTCATTACATCTGCTAAACAATGTTTGCATTGTCATTATGAGCATGTTAGCATGTTGACCTTATCATTTAGTGCAAAGCGCCGCTGTGTATAAGTGCAGCTTCAGAGAGCAGCTAGCATAGCTTTAGAATCTTAGGCCCCTACTTTGCTATTGGCTCAGGATGTGAAACACAAACCGCTTGGGGGCACTGAGGTTATTTGTTCAACAGTTTTAGTATCTTGGTGATTCGCCCTGAACCCAAGTGGGGGGAGGGCCGCGGTGGTAGCCTACACTGAAGGCCTTTCCTTTACTCTCTTTAAAGCTGTCTTAAGACAGCAGGTATCTGTTTCATCTACACTCTACAATTGGAGTGATGTTGCACACTGTTAAGACACAAATAGCCATGACATACGCTGGTAAAATTTTCTGCAACAAGCAATACATGTAGATATGAGTTTAATGTAATAGACACTATGTAGATTACATTTTACAGTGGTGCTTCTACTTTCATTTCATATATGGCAGGGATGTGGTATTGAACTGCAGATGGTTATCATATGGATCACTGCAATGTGAATTAAACATACAGAAAACATAATGAATGTAGGATCCTCAACATGTCCACAAACATTAATTTAATTTGAAAAGAGATCTGCTCTTGGCAGGATATTTAAGCTGCTGTTAACACATTTGAAACTCCGCACATCCCAGACAATTATCAGTGTCCTCTGAGGAAAAGTCTCCACAGGATTGCGAAACTGTCAGTCTGTCATGACCTGGACAGTCCTGTGTTTACAGGGAAACAAAATAATGAATGTGACTGGATATGACTGTCACAGCTTCTAACACGACTTATATTCTTTCTGATCACACCCCGTATCCAAGTGCACTACAGGTGCCACAGGCAAGCTTGGATACAAAAGTGTGTGTTTGGTACGGCAAAGTCAACAAATGAATCAGCTGAATAAAGAACAGCAGGAGATAATACTCTGTTAGCCTTTTTCAAACCTGTTGAATGTGGCTGCTAGATACAACCAGAGCAAAGAATCACCCAGGTTAACTCATCCGCAAACACACACTACAGTCTTTGGGCTCTGAGGCTGGCCAGGTGGACCATGGGGGTAGGTTGGCCTACATTTTAAGAAGGAACATGAAACACTGTGTAAAGTTTGCCTGGCGACAAGCCCAGCTTGCAGAGAGCTAAACACAGCTAAATGTCCCCAGAGGGACACAGATACTGGGGTGATTTCACAGGGTTTAATTGAAACTGTCGACTAGGTTTGGTTACTGATGAGAGGGAATGAGTGAGTGTGAGACAGATTAAAAGTTATTCTAATATGTAAAATGACGAACTTGGGGTAAAACAGTAAAAGCAGCCCTGATATCAAGGCTGCTCTAACTGTTTTACACTTGCTGCTTTAACTGTTAGTGATATCACACTAACACTCATGTGGATGTAATGACACACTCACACTGCTCCCTCCCTGCCAGGCTGAAATCTGACAACAAAATAAATAGATACTAATCCAATATCCAAATAAAAAGGGAGGGAGATAATAAAGATTATGGAAATGCAGCTAATTAAAAACTATGGATGTTTGTTCTATCTGATAAAATGTGGAGTGAAAACATTCATCCACTATTTAATCTTGTTCAAAAGGGGATTGTCAATTGTGTGTGTGTGTGTGTGTGCACGACTTTCTAAGGTTATGTGGAAAAATTTCTGTTTGAAACTATCTTTCTGAGGACATTTTGGTAAGGGGCTAAGAGGGAGTTCAAGTCCAGACGAAAACAGCACAGAGTACATAAATCTCAAGAAAATGAGAAGTGAGATTGAAAAGTTTTGAAAAGTGAAATTGAAAAGCAAAAAGTTTTTTGTTTTTTTTCTGAAACTTTCTAATCAGTAATATAAATAATCAGCATTAATGGAGTTATGACAAAAGCTTAACTTAGGAAAACAGATACTGTTATTGTAAAGTCTTGTTGCAAAATGATGTTTATTCTATCAGTAATCTGAGACTAAACACTGTACATTTTAGGCTGACTACATTTTCCTGTACGAGGTCTTACTGCACTTTCAAAAAGCCACAGTAACATTGATTTACACTTTATTTATTACTAGAATTCCAGACTTGTTGCTGTGATGGTCAAGTCATAATAGTGGGATATTAGAGGCTTTTGTACAGCTGGCAGTATGAGCTACAGTTATGATTAGTTTATCTTTTCAATGAAATTCATTAAACACAGTCAATAATCTTGATTTTTCTATCCCTGCTGACCAACTGACCTTTTCTGTACATCAGCGAATAATGATAACATGAATTTTGATAGATGTATTACCTTTTTAAAATTCAATAATTGAGATTTTTGGGTTTTTTGATGAATGGAAAAAGTAATACTGTATATCTGAAGAAAAAAAATAATAGCAGGTGGTGACAAATATATATAAATAAATAAACTTCATATTGTGTGACCCTCAGGTCTAATTAGACTAATTATGAAACTGTTATAATACTGCAGAAAAGAATTTATACAACTGTCATAATGTTTACTACATTTCCAGGCTTTTGTCTCTAGTGTGGCTTCCACAAAATCCTAATTCATACTTAAGACAAAATATTAATAGTTCCAACCCTTGAATGAGTAAAACCGTAGAAAGAAAAGTCACAGGATGAACAGTAGTCATTTTATATTGTATATATATTGGCAAACAGCAAACAGCTAGCCAGCAGAATGGACAATACCATTAACCCATACTGGTCTGCTATCCTGACCCGTCATTCGTCCTGAATTGTCACTTACAGTCTGGAGAGATGAAGGTGAGAATTGCTCCCCCAGCTGACACAATGGTCCACCTGATCCCTCAGTCAGAGGTCTTTCACAGCCCTGCTTCTTATTGACCTCTCTCCAGTAACAGCTTTCTCCTCAGGCCTCTAATCCTCATTCTTTGTCAACTTTTAATCAACACCAGTTATTTCTCAGCAGTCTTCACTCTCTTAACCTCTGTCAGGTCCTTTCAAACCAGAACAACGGCAGCAGCTTGAAACTGCTGAGCCAGGTGACTTCTTGTTAATGACTGGCGATATTGGACGTTTGACAGCTGCCTCATAATTGCATTTAGACTGGACAATGCACCACAGTATCAACTCTATTCTTCAAGAGTCAGCTCAGATATCAGACCACGGCAAAAACAGTGTGTACTTCTACTCCCACAAAGCTGTCTTCCACACTGACAGATCCCTAAGAAAAATGCTAATAATATTCATTGAATGTGGTGATGGTCATTGTATTTAGTGACAGCACAGAACAGAGCAAGCAATATTGGGCCAGGAAATATCCCCTTATCTTGTTGAGAGACAGACAGGCAGAGCGGTAACAGCCGGGCCCGCTAATGCAGTTTGGTGGCAGGCACATGAAATAACTTCTGGGTTCGGTCAATCACACAACCCCTCAGGGAAAACAGGAGGAAAATATTCATCAGCTTTCACATCACAATTGAATACACACTAACACACACACACTATAGTGCACACTCCATCAGCCCTAGCCTGTCTTTTTCCACATCTATACATGCAAACAACACACCAAAGTGCTGACTGTAATTAACTGTAAATTGAAAACAAAGCATGCTTGTTGCCCAGGTATGTTTGCCTCTCATAAAAAAAATGCTTTACCTCCACTTTGCTTTGCAGTGATGTGCCAATCCAACCTGCACATGTCTGTACGTCCTGAAAGTAAACCATGAGAGCGTGCTCGCTGCTAAGCTTTGTGTGAGTTTTTGTTTGGTTTCAGTATCACTGCTGGCCAGCTGACAGGCTGAGGATTAATCACAGAGACAGCGCCTGCTTGGCCACACAGAGGAGCTGCATGACTCCTGACAAGAACAAAAGACAGACAAATGGACAGACACAAAGAAGCTTGGTTTTGATAATCAGTCTGGTCCTGTGTTGCGCTGACATTTTGCTTATCTGCGTCTACACGAATGTGCGTATGTGTGTATTTGTTTCTTAGATCTGAATGACAATGTGTGCTAGTTGACACGGTGGCTCTAGTTTGTCGCATCGGGCTGACTGAGTGTGCTGTGTGCATGTGTGTTCATGGTTGTGAGTGTGAAATTGTCACATCAATCCTCCGGAAGCAGTGGCTAGTTCAGAAGGGGTTGTCACACCTCCCAGCATCCTTTACGCTTTACTGACCCCAAGGGAAACACACAGAGTCAAGCTGGAAGATTGAAATCTGCCCACCTCCACTCCACACACACATAATACATGTCCTAATGTCCCAGAAGCAGCTCTGTATGTTTTCCGCATTCCCCAGCTAGTGTTCTTTTATACATTCAAACTTCAAAATATAACAACATCTATTCATGTGTGTTGCATAATCTATAAAGGTTTTTTTTTCTTTTTAAGTGCATTTACTTTTGAGAGACAGAAAAGCCATCTGTGAGTCTCTTCATATCAACTATAAAGCTATGCTAATGAGGCTGGGGAATTTTTTCAGATGTGGAAGCTTGGAGAAAACAAGGAGACAATAATCATAGCAGCAAGTGCAGTTTGACAGAGAAGGCAGGGCTGCTGTAATAATGTATGATTCAAAGCTATTTTAAGATTGTTAAACCTAGATTTCTTTGGGGAAATCTCACTCACATCGCTCAGTGGAAACTGTGCCAAACAAGAATGCAGTCAGAGCTTTGGCTTGGTAACAAGACTGGCTCTGGCTCGGTGTTATACCTAGACAAGGTGGGAGAACATACATCTGTTCACATTTGGTGTCATGACATCGGCTCTGTTCCTATTTGCCCTGGTGAGTGCCAAGGCAACACATGCCATCATCCAGGAGTAGACCTTATCACATGTATCTGTAGATACATCTCTCTTTCTCTTCTATCTCAGTATGAATCCCCACTGAGTCAAAGTAAGACGTTACAGAGACTTCATGTCACTTTGTCATTAAAAACTACCAAGACTCACTTTGAAAGAGCAAAGTCACAAAATGGTCACATAAAATTTTATGCTGATTTATTAAGTGAATGAGTCAAACTCTCTGGAAACTTAAAAAGAGGAACAAAGAATAGAATAGAGGTATGGTGAGGTTCTTAGGTGCAGCCAGGCACTTTTATTATAACTGGGAGGCTGACTGACTGTCAAATTATTACTTGTTTAAATTTTTCATAGTCATTTGATTGAAATAACCTCGAGAGACTGTTAACAGGCCTCATAAGCTGCTAATTGACCAATAAGCCTGCTGTGAAAAAGGTTTTCGATCTCTGTGATAAGTGCAGGTATGTAAGCTGATGTTGATGATGTTGATGTCATGAATTTGATGCTAGGGTTGGAACTAGTCAGCAGATTATTTTCTCAGTAAGTTGATTAATCAGTAAGTCAATAAAATGTCAGATAAAAATGAAAAATGCCAATCAAAATTTCCAAGAGTCCAAGGTTACATCTTCAAATGTCTTGTTATGTAAGACTTACAGCCCCAAACCTAAAGACAATAAGTTTATGTTCATGTAAAACAGTAAAAAGAAGAAAATCCTCACAAATGTGAAGCTGGAACCAGAGATTGGTATTTTGGCTTGAAAAATGGCTTTGATTGTTGATTTATGTGTCAATTTCTTTTAGATTAATATAATTACTACTTACACTACTATTAACTATACATTTGACCATAGTTACACTAAATATATTGTCAAATATATAGTAAACTTAGAGTAGAATGATAATTAGTGACCAGCAGGCAAGGAATTTTCACCTCTCTCTGTCAGTTGGGTTAAATGAGAGTGATGACATTTTTGTTGCTGCGAGGAACTTCCATCTTAACACATACTGACATTCAACTCTTGCCAAATGTTCCCTCTCCATGCAATATTTCTAGAAACATAATTATATGTAGGCAGAACAGCATAACAGCCTGTCCAATTCTGTTCTCTGTGCAAGATATACATGAATGCACAGTAAAAAGGAAAGGTGTGATAACTGTTTGGTGGGACAGAGAAAGGAGGGGGGTTTTGGAAAAAATGCCGCAGCATACTGACAGGAAATTAAAAGGGGACTATTGTATGTGCAAAAATTAGTGTAGAAAATGTGAGTGAATTAAAAGACACCAAATGATTTTTGCAGTATAAACAGGACTAGCTCAAAACCTAGTAAATGGCTGGACCTCATCGCAGATTATTGGCATTTGTGTCAGCCAGTTTTAGCCTTTTATCTGTTTGCTTCTCTCTTACTCTCTGTGCTCACATATGCAGTATTATAATGCAGCAAAATAAAGGTGTTCTCATTTATATGCTTTTCTGTTTCTGTTATCAGAAAATGGAACAAGCGTGAAATAGTGACTGAAACGAGGCCTATTAAAACAACATGTTAACCAGCAGTCACTTCCAAGCCATTTCCAAGCTGCTGCTCTCCACTAACCGCAATGTCGTCTGACAAAATCACCAAACACATACACACCAGACACACAAAGACAACGGCTGTGTGGTGATTTCAGCTATATTTACTTGTAAAATGATCACTCAGAGAGAAAGTTAGAAGCACATTCATGTCTATGTCAGCTGCTGTGCAGTCAGCATAGAGAGGTGTGTCTGCAGAGGGAAAGCCCAACCTCTGCTACTGCTGACTTTCTTCTATGGAAAGTAGCTAAACTCTGTTGAGTCCAAAAAAGTTGCTTATCATTTTGAAAGTGAAAACAACCAATGGGGACACTCCAACACCCGACCAATGTTATAACCTTATCACTCAGTCCAGCGGGATTCGGCTGACCAATGGTGTAACTTCTTCATTCACTCAACTCAATCACTAGAGATGGCCCGCTTTTGCAGTCTAGCTGAAAACATAACAGCAAATGCATAAACCAACAGGAAGTGGAATATAAAATTACAGACAAATAAAGTAGCCTGCAGACTGTACAGATTACAGAGACACAGATCCCAGAAAACAGCAAACACACCAGAAATCTGGGCCCTGCAGACAAACACATTTCAGACTACACACAAAAAGAATCTGCCTATTTGCTTTTGATGGCTTCTTGGCTGTTGCAATGAGATACCGACACTTTTTATGCTCTCAAGTTTATGAAATAGATGAGACAATATATGGAGCAAAAGTCAATGAGTAATTTAACTAAGTGCAGACAAAAATTAGCAACACTTGTTGGACATTATTTTATCAACTAGCATTTGTAATATTCATTTGCAATTAAACAGAAATAATGTTGAAAACACAAACATTGCCTAAATCTTAATGTTGTATCTTTGTTTTTTATTGTGTGTGTGTATGTGTGCTTGTGTGTGTGTCTGTGTGTGTGAAAGGTTGTGCCCTATCCAGACTGAGGGTCTATTAACAGATGGTTCGGTACAATCAGAATTCCTTAAAGGACATTGCACTAAAGTCACAGCGAACATGACCATGCATGTTTGCTGTGAAGAATTTATATATATATATATATATATATATATATATATATATACACACAAACACACATTATATCAAAAAACCCATTGGAAATGCAGGATTATGTTTTCACTGATGATGATTTTTTTCCATTAGTATGTACAAATTGCTCACAGAGAACTGCCATACTTTTATTTATTTTATGAAAGGTCAGATTGGAGGGTGAAATAAATCAATGCCAAAGAATGCAACATGAAGATACATTGCTTTAGTCATTTCATTGTTGTGTACTGAGAACTAACTTCACTGTCCCTGGGTATGGAGCCAGGAATCATAAGAGACAACAAGGACAGAGAAGGGTTTGACAGAGCTCGGCCGTGATGGCTGACCAAAAAGAGCTAACAGCAGCACTGATCCCATGAAATCTGGATTATTGCAGCTTTCATTTGAATCCCCTTACATCACATCACTCTGTATCTGGTCTCTTTGCTCTGCTCTAAAACTACAGTGCAGAACTTTTCCCTGTTTAGTCGCTAAAGTATTAAGGGTCAGCATAGTTGTGGAAAAAATGCTGTCCTTCAGCCTGCAGTGCACCGGCTGAAGTTTCAATGACACTGAATCACCAAAGGTCCATATTCATTATTTGGTATTTGACCCTGAACTTTGACCTTCCCTTATTGACCTACAGGAGTTAATGAAGTGGGGATATTATCATCACACCATCATAAGCACTTGTAAGAACCACTGATGCAATTTATTCATCAAACCAATATTTGATATTTAACTCTACTTTTTTAATATATTAAATTCAACTGTCCATTCAACTGTGCATGTTGTTGTTAATTTTATGGTCTTATCCTGGAAAATACTGCAAATTTAATCATGTTGAATTCAATCAGTCTTGTTGAGGAACCTAAATATTAATATTCTACATCATGTTACAATAAATTAATTACCATATTTTGGAATGGCTGATCGCAACCAGACATATTTCTAAAAGATCAGTAATATACCAGCAAACTCCTAATTGAAATTAAGAGAAGATTAAAATTAAGATTAAAATGCGGTTTGTGATGACACTTTTATGTCAAATTTTAATCCTCACGTCACAGAAAATGAACCATTTTCAGAAAGGTTGGTTCTATGAGCGTATAATTTATCAGTAAACACCAGTATATCGGTGCACTTTAGTTAAGCTACACAGGACAGGACTGCCACCTGAGGAGAGGTATGAGAGACAATTTTCTCGGAAGATAATAATAAATTTTAATTGTTTTTGTTCAGTTTCCTCAGAGGTCCTCATACATTTATGGCAACCTCATACATTTTGTGCTTGTGGGTTGTAAAATTTGACTAAATAGTGATGAGCAGAAGAATTTTCATGCTATATTATAATGCATACACACACACATGCACACACATAAAGTGCACATATACACAAAATACAGACTATATATTCAGATAACTTAAATCCCTAAGTAGGGGGTCAAGCAGACCAGCAGGCTAGAGTTGCAATGGAAACATGATGTCGTTATGTCAAGGGCATGGTTGTAAGCAGTCACAGCAAGTTTCATGTCAGTCAATGGCTGAGATATGACTTGATTTCTCGCTTAGCACCTTTGCCTCCAATTTCAATAGGCTGTCATGGTGAAATGCTTTCACAAATCAAAAATCCATGTCACAACTTGTCAGTCTTAGTCTGAGGATCTTTGCTGCCATTTTTGATTGGCTGTGACAGACAAAGGCTTTGGAAAATCAAAAATCCATGTGATAACTTTTGTGAGGCTTGGTCTGAAGATCATCTGTTCCAAATTTAGTGAGATTGGACAACATTTGTCCAAGGAACAGTGAAAAAACACGTTTACACAAAATCCAAAATGGCTGAAATTAACATGATATGGTGCATTGGACTCAACTTGATCGAAGGAATTTAATGGGACCTCATTTTTGACAATCGAGGATACAGTTAAAAAATTACATGCATGAAGGCACCTCCAACTTTGACCTGTTGGTGGCGCTAGAGCGCTTCAGGCACAGATGGGAAAATTGGTGAAAAGCATCACAGGAGTGTCCCAAATCAGTGTACCCAATTTCAACATGTTTTACCATATGGTTCTAGGGGCTGCCTTAGACTCCAGTGGCAGAAGAAAAAGAAAAGTTGGAAACACAATGGGAGCCTACCCAGCTTTGCCGCTTGGTCCCCAAAAGAGCAGAGGACAAGAAAAGTGCAGGTGATTCCTCACACAGCATATGTAATGACAGATGTGACTGACTTAATAGCATGGCATGAAATTCCACCATGACTTCGAGGTTAGTTGACAGTACGTTCACAGTGTGGTATCAGAATCAGTGTACACATAAATGGAGCCTCTGTGGCTTTTGATGTTTTAGAACAAGTTAGGGGACCACCAGATTCTTTGTCCTTCCCTTCATCTGCAAAGGATTTAATCAGAATAAGTGAAGCATAGCAGCTGGCAGACTGAGTACACATCACTTTACTGCACTAGCTGAAACAAATTCAAAAGGCAGCCTTCCTCAAATCTACTGAAGTTCTCTGTATGAATCTTAACAGCTATGGATTTCCCATAAACACTATCAGTGGCATGCAGATGGATGGGGACCTATTTTGAGACTGATTACGGAGCTGCTCAAGTGTGAGTATGGTTGTGAGGCTCATGTCAGTAATCTGGCTGTGGAGTCACAGCTCCTTTAAGACCACACTGTGGGTCATAGTCTGAAATCCAGAATAAGCAGCCCCGCCCTGTCTATCTTTAATCCCTTTACAGCGAAGGATGTGGTCAAAATCAAAAGTAAACATGAAGTACTAAGACAAGTGGAAATGGATGGAAGAAGTAGGTTGATAACGGGTGATATCAAGTGACTACAAAAACAAAGGTTGTGATACACAGATGAGTGTCAGCATGATACAGAGCTCTATTAATTTCTCTCTCTCTCTCTAGGAGGATGGCACTGTACCAGGGTGAATGAATATTCTAGCAGAAGATTAATAAATGATGAGGGGAGGCAGTGTTGAGAAGCTCACAACGCTGTGCTCAAGCGTTGTTTTTGCATGCTCTTCCTCCACCCCTGTACATTATGTCTTCAGTCGGGTTCTCCCATGATGCTCTCTCTCCTCCTCCATCAGCACACAACCTCCCTGCTTCTGTCCTCTCTCTGTTTCATTTCATCCTTTACTGGTCATTATCAAGAGCAGGGTGATGTTGACAACACAATATTTTTGACTGAAAACCTCTACATCAGTGACTTGTATATTTACACGAGATAACTAACAATCATTAGTTGTGTGGATGTGTTGACAAGGTGGGTTGATGTTACTAAATTCACTAACTCTCAATCAGTCAAAAGTAAATGAAGTGATGTCCAAACTAACAAAAAATGCAGAGCCACTGCAGCATGTTTACAATGTTCTCGGAAGCAAAGTCTGACATCAGTTGATAGACTCGGTCTCTGATGCATAAAAATACTGATTTATATGTCAGCAAGGACTGGTGTAAACTCACAAACTACTCAGCATTACTTTACAGCTTACTTAATAGGAGAGTTGTTCTGCTTTTGAAATACTCCACTATACAGACAGATATACTGAGAAAAACATTATAGATACAAGCTTTAATGTTGCCTTTAACAACACCTTGCTAAATAAACCTCCACACAACATAAATCTCTTGACCCTTTTATTCAATATTTTTCCATCCTTTTACTCCTTACCCTCTCTCCTCATCTCCTCTGTTCACTGTTTGTTTGTATGCCAGAATGGCATGACTTAGTGGAAAGCGAGGAAAGTTAAGTAGCTCTCTAGGGCCTAGAGGTTGCTTTGTCTATGCGTGTTCAGAACCCAGCAACAGGTCTGAGTGTACCAGTGCGCTTGTATTGTTTTTCCAAACCAGTTTAGATGAAACGCCGCCCACTTCTTCATACAGAAGTGGGTATGACGTCATCTAAATTGCATTGGAAAACTAATGGACGCTATCAGTACACAGAAACACAAAACAACACAGAGACACACAACATTGGACAGAGGTCATAGTTTTACACCTGTGGCAAGTTTAAACTATCTCTACAGTTTGGGAGGAGTGCAATACTTTTCATGTGGAGAATTATACTGTAATAACCTGCCAAGGCACAGTAAAGCTAACTTACTGATATTCGTAGGTAGGCAGAGCAGCTCTACTGTTTGCTCCAGGCAATGACCTAAAGCACAAAAGGAGAGAGAACATCAAGCTGAGTATAAAACTGACAACCCACATGAAAGACAAACAGTTCGGCATGAAGATTGAGCTTTGATCTCTTTCTCCTGCCTAATGTGAAGGAGGTACGGGGGGCGGTGAAATGGGATTGTTAGGTGATAGTGGTTAAGGTTACACAGAGTGACACTGGTGGCAACTGTCATTTGACTCATTTGAAGGTTTGCTAGGGTTGAACATAGACTGTCCAAATCCTGCCACAGATCCACGCTGACACTATTCTGTACACAGAAAATAACAAAACAAATAAAAACAAACAAATGAAATAACAAAAAAATGTACGTTGGATCTGCTCCAATCAGCATCTAGATCTAAGATTTTTTCTAAACCTCCACTGTTTGAGCCAGAGGTGTGGCTGCTTGCATCAGAGTGACAAACCTGTAACAAGATTTCAGTTACAGCGAACCTGAAGCAGCAACATTAGCTGTGCTGTATTTTCCGAAACTCTGACAGGAGAGCTTCACCATCTGCCACAAAGGGAAGACCACATGTCACATCTCATCCTCACGGCCTGAGTCCCCTTGTGACAGCCTGAAGCTTGCTGTCCTCTCTCAGCACTTGGATCAGATCAACCAGAAAACACACCAGCAGCACACGCACTATTGGTGACGGTATGATAGCTCTTTTACAACAGCCAGTGGGGATTGTGTTGAGTGCATATATCCTGTCAGAAGGGGGTAAAAAAAACCAAAAAAACAAGCAGGTGTAAAATGTGTTGAAGACAGCAACAGTGGCAGCTATTCACAAAATAACAGAACAGCTAATCTGCCATAATTCCCAGGTGACACAAAATCACATCAAGAGATTTCCACTTAGTTATGCAATAATTACTATTCAAAGTGACAGATAATCAAACATTTACTTCAAAAATAGCTGGCTTTAAAGAAGAATTCAAAACCATTTAAATGCTATTGAGTCCTCAGCAGAGATTCATTGGTTTATCTGGCCAAATATCTTGGAGAGAGAGAATAAAGAGAGGAGCAAAACAGGTGAACTGCAACTGATCAACACTCGCTGACTCATTCTTCCAAGGGATTAAAAAGTTTGGTAGATTTGTATGATGTTTTTTTTCTCATTTTTGATGGCAATTTGTACTGTACTTTTGAAAACATTGTTTTGACTTTTAATAAATACCTGGAGGTTTAAACCAAAATAAAACATGACATGCTTGACCACATCACTTACTTTACCCAAACCCAAAAACGAAGTCTTAATCGTAGGCGTAATTAATCTTGTTGGGACCCAGTTTTTATTTGCAGATTGTGGATGTGTCCCCACGGTGACCGTGTGAAGAGATTTCTGTCCCCACAAGTTGAGAAATACATAAGACACAGAGACAGAGAATGTGCATTAGAAGTAGTTACAATGATGGTGCCTCTCCCATCTAACCACTATTGTAGTTCACCATGACTCCCTTCCCTCTACTTGCATATAGCCCTGAGGCTTGTAGTGGTCCCACAGGTCCAACTCACACTGCAGCACACTGCAGCTATACAGTGTTTGAGACAAAACACTCAGCAGATCATACTTACAACTAACCCAAAGGATACTTGAGTCTGCTGCTAGAAATCTAGGAATTTTAAACTGCATAGCCTCATTCCCTGCAGCATGGTGTAGTCTAAAGTCTAAATTCAGATACATAAATCACCATTTTTTCTAATTAATAACTGATGGTATTGTTATCTGTGTCCACTTTCCAGACTTCCCTCGCTAATGTCATTAATCATTCCTGACCAATCACAGTATTGAAGAGTTGTTTTACTGCACTGCAACAATCAACCATGAATATCCAACTCAGAAATTAGAGGCAGAAGTCACATGGACGTGACTAAATCCAAAACAAAGTCTACAGAGAAGAATTAACAACACCCATTTCTTAAATTACAATGGTAATAGGCCTGTTTAGAATAATTATCTGCAATTAAAAAGGGCATTGTTTATTTTTCATAGTAGTTGCATCATGGATGAAATCTTCTTTGTCCTACTTCAGGCTTAGCACTAAAATATACTGTATACAGACAACACCAGGTAGGTTATCAAATACACCAAATGTTTAGAAGTAAAATTCTTCAACAGGTAAATTGTAGCACACAGCATCACACAAAAAAAGCAACAGTTTGCTAGCATGCAAAAATCTACATTTTTTGCTTTCCCCCAGCAATGCCATATTTACTGGTGCCATAGCACTAGCCCTATACCTACCACAGAAATCCTGAATGGATAAACACTCCCTGTCAGAGAGTCATGGCCTCTTGACTTCTTAATTGCTGGATGGATTAATTAGACTATTCTTTCAGTTTTTCAGATTTGACTGCTCGGGATTTGACATTAATGACTGAGCCTTTTGACACAGCAACAAGAAATGCTAAATGTGATTTTGCATGGAGCTGACACCTGATCTGTTCTTTTACACACCTTGGTTGTTAGTATTTATAATCAGTTAATCTGACAATTATGTTTTTTGATTGATTAACAGTTTGGTTTATAAGGAAACATCAGGGCAAGGCAAGGAAAAGTAGCAAATTATCACATTTGAGAACCTGGAACCATCAAATAGTTGGCATTTCCTCTCAAAAAATGACCAGCACAATTAACTGATTATCAAATAGTTGCAGATTAATTTTTGGTTGATTGACAAATCAATTAACTGACAAATTCCTGCAGCTCTAATGTCTGGAAAAAAGACTGGAAGAAAATAAATTATGGCTTCAACTAACAATCATTATCAACTGATCTCTCTATTATTTAGGAATCAATCAATTATTCATTTTTTCACAGTCTATAAACTGTTGTAGTTGTACAGAAGACAGATAGTATTGACAGAAACTGTATTATTGGAGTGGAATCTGTGGGGGGAAAATATGATATGATAGGATGACTTGCATTCTTAAAAATGTTTTTTTGTTATGAACGGCATAATTATGATAATAGTCAACGGACCTCAAACAAACAGCACACTTGTATGCATATAGACAGTTCAGTTCATCAGGGCCCATCTTCAGCAGGAGATCTATCCCCATTGATCTGAAACCTCTCTCCCTCGTCTCTCATGACAGGCAAAGGCTTATAGTACCCTGTTCACTCTAAAACCTTGCATAAGCTGTTCCCTGGCATTTAATACAACGTCAACATTTCACAAGGTTGCTCACTGCCATGCTGACGTGACGTCCTGTCCCAGAGCAATAACTAAGCTCTTGTTTCTCTATTGCAGACCTTAGGCACCTAAAGATGGAACAGAGGACAAAATGAAAAGTCCACTAGATGCTAACAGTCCAGTTAGTATGTCTCAGTATTCTTTGGCAGTCAATATAAAAAAAAAAAAAACATTATTCCAGTGGTCAAAATTCGAAATTTATAGTGCATCTTATTGTGTGTTATATCTTGGCAAGGTAATGATAAAGTAATACCGCAGCACTAACACAAGAACTCATATTTAATTATTTTAATTATTTTCAAATTCATTATCTATTCAGTACAAACCAACCTCTATTAATTCTCTCATTAGTATTCCTCAGCTAGCCTTAACACACCCGAGGCACAGAGGTTAGCACAGACGCCTCCAATTCCAGCATGTAGGACCAAACCAGCAGACTGTTTTTGAGTTTATTGCTGAGGTGCGGAACTTCTTTTTATGACCTCTGAATCGAATCTTGAACCGAAATCAGAAAGAAACTCTTTGATGCCATGCTTGGGCAATTAGTGTAATGCAGTGTACTACATGTTCAGTGCTGTCAGTTTATGCGTCTAGAGATGTTCAGGATGTCACTGAAACATTGTCTGAATACATGGCTAACCCAAAACTTTGCTTTACCTGTTGGAAAATGTATGTTATTAAAAATACCTATGATTAAAATATATTACAATTTGCTCAGTAAGTAAAAGGAAATGTTCCCTAAATTAGAAAAATTGTGTGACATATCGATATAGCTATTAAGCATGTGCCTTATTTGGTGTAATAAGGTCTGCTTGTGGTGTAAATGACAATGAAGACGAGAACATTTGGAACATTTGATCTGCTATTTAAAGTAAGCCCAAACAGCAAAACAAAACAGAAGACTGGAACCTGCTATCATTGACAGCTCTTTAAGTACACACACTATTAGACAGCAATACTTAACTTTCACCTTCCCACTGATGTGAGCATCATTCAGTATTGTTTTGACCTTGTGTATTTGTGTACCCTCTCGAAGGCTGTGTACCTTTTAAGTCTTCAGTGCTGCATTTAAGATGAGACATCACCATATTTATCGTCTACTTATCTCGTAGGGAACCGAAAGCCATATTTGAATGCTCCCAGTTCTCCAATATACAACTCTGGATGTCTTTCCTGTTATTGAGCACATTACCATGCAGGGTTTTCCCCTAGGTTTCCCTGGTCACTAGCCAGCTAGTTACTGTAATCATTGTGTTATCATTTTCTCTGACAGCATTTTTCAAATTGTCTTTTTTGACGCCTCCCATCTGTGACAATCCTAATCCTCTGCTGTTTCTCCCTGGTTTATTTCTGAGGGGCTAGCTGGTTATCGTGCTAACTTCAGTAGAAGAAAAGACAGGATAGAAACAAGAGTTAACAATGGCATTGCTTTCCACCTTGGTGAGTAAAGGAATACCGTCTGATGCTGAACTCGCAATGTTTCTTCTAGACTGGTGAGTAAATGCTAATGTTTGCTATGTAGCAACAGCAAAACTTACAAATACCTCCTTTAAGGCTACAAACACCCATGATGCAACGCTCTTACATATACTCTCTCTATCCAAAAAGAATATCTGATGTAATGAACACATAATTGTCTTGTCATATAATAAAATATAAGACGGTCACCACTTTTTCAAACCTAATTTCCAGAAAAAAATATTTTCTTATATCCAGGCCTATAGGCTACAGTATCCTCTCTCCAGGGCGGTAGATAACTCTCTAAATCATTTTTTCTGTTCATTCAGCTTAGGCACTGTGTCCAAGTCTTACACTGATAGCTAAAACCCAGGCATACATAAAGGACACCAGATAACAGCCAGGATTATATGTCTAATGTCTTTTCCCAAATTATATGTTTGTATTTTGCTTTGTACTCTGATATGTTTGTCTAAGTTATTCAATGCACCAATCATAATAAATTCTCCAGTATAACACAACAAGCCAAATACAATAAATGTCGTCCTCACTAACCACACTTCAGTCAGCAAATTCGATGTATTTCATCAGGGTTTCAAAAAACACAGCCAATGTGTACAAGGTGTGTTTACAGGCACAATCTCAATAACAACATAATCGAGTTTCCAGAGTAATGATTGGATATTGACATGCATGTGAAGACACTCATTAAGACAATCACCACAGCCACCTAGACACGGACCTGTCGACTCCTGTACTGATCTATTCAATTGATGCTCCAAAACAGTGCAATGTATCATCAGAGAACATAAGAAATGACAGGAACTCACTAACAAAAATAACAAAATATTCTATTATTAAATAACTGGTTGATCAATAAGAAAATCAGTGGAAAATATTTTTTGACAGTGTCGTAAGTGCATCTACTGTGCACTTAGTATTTCAGTGCTTACAGTTTCACCCTAAGATACTTCATATATTTTTGACATTTCCTGAAAATATATCAAGACTGAACCTGCCCTGGAAATATGCCGATGTACTGTTACATCATCCATGTTTGACCTCGTATCCATACAGCAACAAGCAATAGACAGCAAATAGAAGCCACATCCTCAGTAGCTGCTTTTTGACAGTGCTAAGGAGATTTTTCCTGCTACAATACTTGTACCTCTAAAGTGAGTGAATAATGGCAATAGAAGGATGGCCTACATAACAATAACCCAGAACGGAGAAGAAGGTTTGGCCAAGAGCACAAAAGAACCTGCTGAATCTGCTTTTTGAAGTGTTACTGAGGTTCTCAGGTGTCAGAACCTTTACCAGATCACACGACAGCATAGCAGCACAGATGGATCTCTGCACATCAGTCTCTGCTTGACTGGCTGTCTCCTCAGACAACCTTACCACCCTTTCTTCAGTCAGAGGGCTAATGTTAATGTGCTATCCAAGGCTCTGGAATGTGTCTCTGTCCAAGGCATCTGTTGAGGAGGTACACCGAAAACGTAGTATTGTGGACGTAGCCTGAGGTTACATCACATGATAATTGAATGTCTTTGCTCTTGAACAATTAAAAAACCCATTGGTGTTGCAATGCAACTTGAAACACCAACGTTCAAGTGGGGTCATTCAATGTTTTTTTCCAGGTGCTTGTTTTTTTCAGCTCATTCCCATTCATTGACCAATGCTGCAGATTTCCTGTAGCTGAATGCCATTCCCAACAAATCTTCAATGATCCCTGTGTTGAAACAAGTTAAAATCTATGATTCTATTAAGATTAAGGTTTAAGGCACCATTGAGCACCATCAAGCATTACCATTTTGTTTATATCAACACTGAATCAAGAAACTTCTTTTACAGTGAAAGAGTTGCTAGTCCTGTTGATCTTGATCATGAGAATCAATCCCGTGATGATCAAACATAATGAAAGTCACTTTTTAACTTGCATGCAAATATATCTTTCCCTATTATATTCTATGCTTTGCCCTTCTCTCTTGCTCCACTGTTTCCCATACACTGATTTAATTGTGTAAGTCAAATGACTGCCACATATTGATTTTTTTTTTTTTGTAACTATTTCAAATGGGTAAAATATTATTTTATTGTAGAGCTGTGTGCAGCACGTTGGTTCACTCAGCCCCTCCTTTCCCTACTCTTGCTCCCTCTCCCCCTTTCTCTCCCTCTCTCAACACACATTGACAACGGACCCTTCTGTCATAGGCAGACTTGCCATCAGAAGCACTGGGTGAAATCCTGCCGCACCGGTGGGCTGTGAAAAAAATCCATAAGGTTTTTACCATCCTTGTCCTGATCAGTTACAGCCACACATAGAATCAAATTCATTCGGAAACACAGCACTCTTTTTCTCTGTCATATCTCCCCTTTTTTTCTTGCAACTTTTATTTGTTTTTTTTTTTTTTTTTTTTAATATGCACGATCCCCCCCATTTCCCTTTTCTTCTCCGAGAAGTCTCACACTATAGATAAAACAACCATCTGGTTTCTCTCCATCAACTTTATCACACAAATGATGAGCAATCATCTGTGCTGTCAATCAACAAACATGTCTAGCTATAGAAATAATGGCCCAGAGACTGAGACTCCAAATCAATTCAAAATTCAGTCTGATTCACAATGGTTATGCTTGAATAAGTACAGCATGCTGCATTTTATTTGCAAATAGATTTACCTCTGCATTTTATAGACAACACTATTTCTTCGAATAGCAGCAAACTCTCACTGTTGAGAAAAGAAATTTACCAGATGTGAATTTCTCTGCGGAGCCCAACATTAACAGCAGCAGGTGAGGTTCTTCGCACATCTAAATGCTAATGCCATGCTGCTCCTCAAACAAATGTGGTAGCTAATGAGCTAGCTTGGTGTATGCATCTTAAGCCTAAGTAATGAGTTAAGTGACAGTATACCAAGGGAGCGGAGTCATCTTATGACTCATATCACAGCAGGAGGGTAGATAAAATGGGTATATTAAGGTCATGCATACACACTAACACTATCCCACACACACAACCTAAAAACTAACAATGCCAACTGTTTGTTAAGGTTGGTTCCTCTGAAACTTCTTCTAATTAGAACCTCTGAATATTGAATAGCTGCATTTTCCTCTTTGGCCTAAATTAATCTCAAAATCATATGGCATGAAAAGGCAAATTCTGGAGGAAGACTGATCCTAGTTCAAAGTGTCATCTACCATGAACTGTCTGGGAGGTGCATGCAAACATGTACATGCACACTCATACTACGAGTTTGCAAAAGACAAGCTGAGAACTAAAGAAGCCAAACTAGAAACTAACTAAACAAACACAGTGTTATATCTCTGAAAACTATTATGTATTATCTATTAAGTACCTCACTGATTAAAATGTCAGTTAAATGTAAAAGTTAAATAAAATGATTAAAGCCTGAGTAGTCTGGCCTGACAGATAACTGAGTAAGTATGAGGAAGTGATTGAGAGCAGGAATGGTTGTTTGGTGACAGGAGGATTTACAATAACAAAATAAGATCCTCTGATTCAACTTAAAACTTCCTATAAAATTTATCTGCTAGTAATGTGGTACGCATGTGTATATACACGTCACATGTGCCTCTTCATAGACATGTCAGCAAAACCTGGCACACCTCCTGCAGCTTGTACTTTCAGCACTGGCATGTCCACACAGTCTCTATGAGTAATCCATTTTGGTTGATACACTCTGGCTTGGTGCCTCGGACTCCTGCTTGCATCTATTTTTATGGTTTATATTTTTCATGTTCTTGTACCCCGCAAAAACATGTACTGTACCACAAAAGTCAATATAGCTCAATATCAGGGTTGGGTTTCATTTTGGATCCAGTTCCACACTGACAAAATGTTCAAGATACACTAAGCTCTGAAGATAAATTATCTCTTTTCAAATCTTTTATCTCTTTTGCTTGTGAGGTTGTGAACATTAAATTAATAAGCATGTCAATCAAATCTGGTCTTTCTGTTTTCTCAGCCAACAAAAATGTAATTAGAGATCTCAACTGAATCTTTGAACTTAGTTATAAACTTCTTTGTAACTTTAGTTACCTAAAAAATGTTCAAAATGGAACCTAAATAGAGCCAGTAAGGGATTTGAAAGGATTTGGATTTAATAAGCAAATTTGATATTGGATTTTGATTTGATACACACTGATTACTCAAAGATTTACTCTAACATTCAAGTAAATTAAAATATACTAAAGAGTAGAAAAGAGTTAACGCAAAACTGCACTGTAAGTACATTCATCTGTTCAGATTTTTCAGATCAGATTTATCAGAATTATACTGAGATCACCAAGGACAGAACTGTGAAGGGAAAGCAGACTGACGTCATTCAGACAGATCCAGTAAGGTTGTTTCAATGCTTCTCATTCTCAGTGGCTTTCTCTTTGGATGTTGCCTCAGAGCGATTCCTTAGTGCCACCTATGATTAATGCAGCTATGAATGGGTTTCTCTTTTTACCAAGTGCTGTGGAAGAGGGGTTTCTTTTGTTCTTTCCTTTTCTCTGTTTCTTTCTTTCTTAGCCACCCTGCTTTCCTCCCAATGTGACCTGATTTAGTCAAAGAGTGTGAAACTGATTTGGACTCATTTACATGCTAATGCCATAAAGAGAGGTAAAATGATGTGTATGCATCACCTCATTGATTCTAGGGGACACCACCACACTTGAAAAAATGATCAGCAGTTTAAATTATGTAATTCACCTAATCATTATTCATAAATTTAACAAGGGAATAGTAAAAAAGAGCACACTCCTCATGCAGTACCATGAAGTACCATTTTATATTTCCACACTGACACACTGACATGCAAAAATTAGGTTGTTGTTGGTTTAGGGTAGAAAGACAACTTGAAGATGTGTGTTGGTTGCATTTTTCCCTTAGTGTCTCAGCAGGACAGTTAAGACATGAACTCTTACATGTGGGGGTGGGTGTAGGTGTGGAGGGTCACAGAAGACATACAAAAAGATAATTCATAAACAGGCAAGAGCAATAAAAAGATCAACACTTAAGACACAATACAATCTCAGCTAGGCACAGCAATTTACACCATGGGGGAACATGATGATGTATAAATATGCTTTTGCATTATCACGTTGTGTTTCATCATCATGCTAAGGCAGAGCAGGGAAAGAGGTGAACTTAAGTATCAGCTGGTCCAGACTGCAAGCCAGGTCTAAAAAACATTTTTTGTCTGAAATGAAAACCTGATGATAGTTTGAGATGGAGCTCACAATAAAGTAATACATTAATTGCCAGTAGAGATCCATATGTGGATACTTTGACTCTGAGAGGACATGCTGCTTGCTTCAGTATGAGCTTTATGCCAAGAAACACGTAATTAGAGCTGTGTTTTTTAAAGTTACTATTACAAATGTTGATGTGTTAAACAGGATTGGTGGTAAAATGTAAAAAGCACCAATTATTATATAAGGTAACAGGTGGGAATTTATTAATATATTTTGTAACTTCAATACATTCAGCTTGCAAAAGCATGCTTAAATTTTACTGATTTTAAAGCAACTGTCTATTTTTAAGGATTACCTTGCATTCAATTATGTCTGCAGACAGAAAAAAACATCAAAAAAGATGTTTCCATTAAATTGGCAAAGAAGTTAGCAAAAGAAGGTTTCTGATGAGAAGACGAACAACACGTTTGAGATATTTTTGAATCCGATTCCACTCACAAGCAGCAGTCAAAACAAAAAAGAAAGAACACATATGAGGACCAGTGGAGTCTGCATTGTGTAACTGTATGTGTGGAGGTGATGTGGTATTTACAGCAGCAGTGAAGATAATATCATGTCTGTTTAGTAAGGGGAGAGTCAAAGGAGATTTAGCACACAAGCTGTGTATTTTGAGGACCTTAGGATAGAGACAATGTGGCCTCTGCCTTCACACTTGACTCAGCAGTGTCATTTTGAACACTCAGGAAATTGTAAATAACACATCCTGCTGCCCTGCAACATTTCTCACAAACCTCTCCATGCTTCAACTAGTCACAGCTTTGATATTGATTACTTGAAGGTACGGGTCACTGATGTGTTGAAAAATGACAAGGGGGTAAAGACAAGTGTTTTGTGCATTCTGGGGACTGACTTCTCAAACCATGGTGGTTTACAGTAGGACAGAGAGACAATGAGATGGGAATATCACAAGAAAAACGACATGTCATAATGAAGGCAGCTGATGCATGGTGTAGATATTAACTTGCTGTTTTATCACTGCCACAAAAGTGACTTTCTTTCTCTTTTCCTTCATCTTTGAATAGAAACTATGTTAAAAGAGACTTTGCATGCTATCTATACACAATCTGAAGAATCACAGGGCTCCCTAGGTTCTTGTCCTCACTGATGAGAAAAATACAACAATCGAACAACAGTTCAAAGACTGGCTCACATTTTAAAAGCTGCCACAAACGATGAAACATGATATGTTGAAACATTGGCACGTTAACTATGCCTGACTGATCCAAAGAATGAGACCTGGATTTATGGATGTTTTGTTTTTTTTACCTATTAGTATAGATAATAACAAGTCATATGCCTGAGCCAAAAGTCAGCACTTCATCGACAATAACGCTTGACCTCTCAAAGACTGATCAAGCCACTTCTGATCGATATCCAGTGGATGAAAGCTATAGGCAATAGCTTTGCCTCCACATCAAAGGAGTCTAGAGAGAGTTTTAAAAAAAAAAACCTGACTGAGGCAGAGACACAGTTCACACTTTCAAGGAAAAACTCAAATCGAATGAGACAGCACTGTCAAAACAACTAGAGTAACACTAATATGGTTGTCATATTCATGTGTATGATAGCAGAACAATGTCAAGAGCTGGACAACAAGGGCTGACCCAACTCTTTCAGGATATTCATGCTTTACTTAGAGAAAACTGACTGTAACTGTTATATGGCATACAATTTTATATGGTTATGATACGGAGAATTATATCCACAACTTAACACAATCTAAGTAAGACTGCTCAAGTTTTGAGGAAACAAATTCGAATACAAAAGGTCAACTTTGTAAATGACTGTCAAAAACAAAAGATTTAAGTCCTTACTATGCAAACAGAAAGAACCAGCAAAGCTGTGCAGTAGAAGACGATCAATGAACCGACGGACGCACTCTGTAGATATATTAGGTTACAGTGCTTACCTTACCTTATGAAACACAACTAGTAGGGATAAAAAGGTTCAGCATATTTCCAATCAGCACATGTAGAGGTGAAATGCCTCTGTCAGCTCTACATTCTTACACACTGTTGACCACTTTATACCTGGCCACAACAAAGTGTTTGCCTTGGTTTAATTCTAAATTATGCTTCATTGCAATATAGAACTACATGCCTATGCTGAGGCTGCACAATCCTCTAAATATGATATTTCAATAGTACAAAATATTTGAATTTTTTTTTAATTAGCATTTGGATCCAGATCAGAGTCAACAAAGGCAACCTGACTGACAATCGGGTTAATTTCTGGAGAAAGAAATTCTTATTTGGGAATAAAAGGGCTTTGTGTAAGAAGTGACATAAACATTAAAGTCCATCTCAGTTAAATTTATGTATAAAATGTAATATATGTGATTCATAAGCATCTCATTTTCTGTATATGGTACAGCTCACTGTAGTGATGATGTCATCTGAAGATAAATCCTCCACAGACTGTGAATAATGGAACAGCTCATGGGACAATATGACATCATAGTGATCTTACTGGAATAGAGGGATGTTTTCTGATTCAATGCAATGCACACTACATTCACATAAAAACAATTTGGACATCATATCTCATACAAATTATATGAGCACATTGTTGCGTGAAAAAAAAGTTGCTTATAACATCATGAATTTAGGTCTTGATGCTCAAATTTCCTTCCTTACATAGACAATCAGACCTGTCTCCTAGAAATTACGTTTATACGTAACTAATTTGCAACAGCAAATACATTTTGAAATAAACGTAATGCTGACCACATTGTTTTTATTAACGTAATGATGAAATGCTGTCAACATATGGTGCAAAAAAATAAGTTGCAAAAATGCTGATAGTGACTTCAGACACAATGTGGTTTTTTTTTAACAATTAACCAAAACCATGATCTTTCTCTTATCTTAACCAAAGGGCTTTTGTTGTCTAAACATAACCATAGATAGTAATCAGGATACAAACCCCAGTTTCACAGTGACATGCTCTGTACACCCACCACCCACCCTGAACAACTCACAGGGACTTCAGTGTAGTTCATAAATTTATTGCTTCATTCATTCAATAAAATGTTGCTTCTGACCATAATCCAGCCAGTGATTACATTTGTCACCACAACTGGGAAAACAAATTGGTAATATAAAAATGTAATTTCTATGAGACAGGTTTGAGACAATTGACTTCATTGGTAGACACTCGAAAGTCCAAAATAGTGCTGAAACGATCAGTGGATTAATTGGACGACAGACAATTGGAATGGAAAACAATTTTGATAATCAAATAACTGTTTTAGCCATGTATCAAGGAAAAATGACAAACACACTTTTCAAATGTTATGATTTGTTTCTTATTTCTGTCATTGTAATTCAGCATCTTTGTCTTTTTTTAAATTAAAGAATTAATTGAATCATCGTGACACCAATCAACATTTTAATCAATAAGAAAATATTAATCAGATGCAGCTCTACGGTTGTCCAAAAGCATAACTTTGGGTGGACATGAAATCTTTTTCTGTCAGAGTGGTCAGTTCCTGTGTTTTGAAACAGCTAAAAAATATATTCAAATAAATTAATTCCCAGTGGATTAACCTACAACAAGCTCCAAGGAGTAAATTATATCCAGCCCCTTTATTTGTAATCCCTCAGCACATCTATGTTTGCTAGTTAACATACAGCCAAAGTGTGGTTTACAGCTCATCTTCTACATGCTAAATCCTGTGATTGACTGAAATATGCTCGCTTTAATTGCTCATACAAAGCTGTTCTACAGCAGTACAATTGTCCGTAACAACACTGCAGCACCACTTATCTTACAAAAGCCTTTTTGCCTTTATAACAGTTTTGCAACATGAAAATCAACACCCGCTCTGCAGCCCTATCTATAGGTTTTATTTTCTTGCTTTTATGCATATATTACACATGACATTATGTAATTTCCCTGTGGCACTAACATCCACAATCAGGCAGACTGATTAATGCTAAAAGGATATTGTTGTCTGGCCAAGCCTAGTAACAAGTATGCGTAGATCAATTTTCTTCATAGAGTAATGATTTAATCAAAAATTTACAAATAGTTATTATTATCCTTCATAATTTGCACAGCAGAGCTGGAGGCTGTTGCTCTATTGTGTTTCCTCCCCCAGAGTCCAAATTAGTATCCTCCGACTGGGCTGCAGCATGAATAAGATACCAGCAGGCTGTAGGGAGGGTGTTTGTCCGTCAGTGCAGGTGCTACTCAAAAAACTGTTCCAGGCTACAGAGATGGTGAGAAAGAGCAGGAGAGTGAAAGAGATATGCACAAGAGGACAGTGTCATGAAAGTGAGGACAGACCTAGAGGAAACGGTGGGAGGAGAAGGGGGAAATGGTGATGAAAACTTTGCATCTCTACTTTCAACTTCGCAGCAAGTCAACATGCTGTGTGCATCCTCCAAGGCCTTATAGGTTTCCACCATGGCTCTCCGGGGCCCCTCACTTTCTATAATAGCCATACATTATTCTCCTTTATCTAGCCTCATCCTCTGTAGCCCTGGTCATCACTCTCTTCCTCAGCTGCGCCAAAGCCATTGTTCTCCTTCTCCTTCTGTCTGTTCTACACTACAAGCTCCTTCTTCCATGTTTATTCAGTTAACCTCTTTTGCATCATTAGTAAATCCGCTATAAATTCTAAGCTGTGTATGATTGCTTGCTTACTTTCTTTGACTACACAGGTTGTGATTGCTTATGTTTTTATCAAGGTGTACAAAAGTTAAATAAAGAGCCTACACTGGGTCTTTTTAATCTCAGCATCTACTATCCAAATATTAACTTCTGGTTTCCTTTCAGTGGAATGCAAACACAATTTTTTTTTGTTATATTGACTCAATGATTATATATGACTGAGGTGACTAATCATGTTGAATCATGCTGAAGTATAGCCAAATATTGAATGGAAGTCTGAAAGATTTAAATCTTACTGTATCAGTCTATGAGGTTTACACCATGGTTAGTAACCTAATGCAGCTTGACATACTGTGTATTCCACTGTGGGTCGCATCAACTCCAGGGACAATATTGCTGTTATGAAAGAAACCAACAAAACAAGACTTGCACTAAACGTCTGACAGCCTGAAGAGATATCATATCACAAGTGGACGATGGCTATTGAAAAGCATTCTGCATGACTGGATGAGGACAGACGGTAAGGACATAACATTGTATGATGCAAAGCAGATCATGTGAGTCTGTCCCCAGCTCCCTCTGAACAATAAACAGCCAGACACAACGCCTGTCAGCAACTGCCCTCCCCTGTGGCTGGCACTGGCACAGAGTGGCACACAGCAGACACTAAAGGATAAACAAATCCTCCACCAAATTTAAAATTCACATACCTATGAGCGTTATGTTATGTTGAGGTCTTAAACAATTTAAAACCAGTATCTTCAACAGAGAGTATCATGGTGTACTTAGATGCAGGAGTGTAGTGTACCTCACACAGTTTTCAACTTCAATCTTGTGATGGTACCATGAATGGGGGGAGAATTCAACTGAATATGTCAGTCAAACGTTACACAAGTATGAGGTAATAGAATGAATAGGATATAAAGAAAATTAGCAGATATCAGAGTTGAAAAAGCCATTTCCACATAGCGAACTCAGAGCAGCCTGCAAATGCCTAAGGTGCCGTTTAATAAAACGATGCAGGAAAGGAATTGGACCATTAAGGGCATCTAAAAATTAATGACCTTCCTAGTCTGATGAGACACTAAAGGCCTATGGCAATATAACTACAATCGATAATTTTAGGCGTAGACCAGGCTGTACATGGATGAATCACCGCGAATTGTAGCATTAGGTGTGAACAGACTTCCAAGGGCAGCTCCAATCTTTTAACAGGGATACCCAGTAATACTGTCTAAATTACATGCCAGACTTTCAAAGCAGGAACGTTTTCGGTCAAAGCTCACCGCCCCGTTGTTAGCACCGACGCTGAGGACACATCCACAGGCTGAACGAACAGCATCCATCCACCGCTCCTCCGGGTGCCTTGGAGGAGGAAAACTATAGCCTCACTAGACGGAGCGGTGTTCATCGATGTTACCGATATTTAGCAGTATCATTATAACATTTTAATACAACTGTGTCTTACCTGGAGAATTTCATATGCTGGTCAAGTCACCTCCGTTTCAGATTTGTGAGGGGTGGTGCTGGCTGGTCGCGCATCACTCAGGGTATGACTGAAACCGTAACGTTACGGAGGCACAGTGCCTGACAGCAGCGCCCCGGAACGAGTATAACATAATACAAGCCCACTGCAGTTGTCTGGTCCGTGAACACGCCGCCTGCACGAGAGCCCGCTACCCCACCAGCGCGAGCTCGACTGTTACTTATACAAACAGTAATCCGTTACTTAGAAGTTACTACAAAAATAAAACTATATACCGGCAACAAATACTCAAAGTATTAAACAATTGTTTTTGCTGCATTCGCCAGACCCTAGAAGTTAACATAACCGTGTAAACGATGATTTGGTTTTAACTGTGTTTAATGTTTAACTCGGTGGGCTGTAGACTTTGTATGTGTTAGCAACGTAATTAGCTAGCTAACAGATGTTAGCTATATGACTAGCTAACGTTACACAGTTTGGGTCTGTCATATATTGGCATACATTTGGGTCATAGACTGTTATATCTAAAACAATGTTTCAAAAAACCCCGGTCGTTAAAAAACGCTGCTCTTCTGTCCACACTATCATAATCCCCACTCTTCCAACCACGAGGTCCAACAATGATCTTGTCCCTGGGTTTTTTGATTACGTCAACAAACCGGACAGGTAGCTAACTGATTTCACCGAAGCGTGATACAGGTAACTAGAAAATTTTACAAACTGACTGCTTGTGGTTCAATCCCTTTCATCCTCAGACATGTGATGAATAGCTCCTGTGCGTTAAATCCAACAGTGGCTGACATTACGATGCCGGCTAGTTAGTTTGTCTGTCTTTTTGAGTAAATTCCTAGCTAGCTAACTAACTAGTCAGCTAGCTAATTCCCTCCCTCCCTGCAATGTCAGACTCATATACCTTCAATAAAAGTTTAAATGTTCTTCAATTCGATTTGTATAAAGCTTTGTAAATCATGATTAAATGAAGTTCCCTAGACTATATATTGTTTATTTTCATTGCAAGAGTATCCTAGCGGAGGGTGGTAACATTTGTATATAGATATCAAATGACCCTGTGCTTACTTTCTTCATTGACACAGACCAAAATGAAAAGACTGCATCAATCAAAGATCAGCTTTGGAAAGGGGACAGATACGGGACAAGATGAGGAGACAGGGGAAAAAGAAAGAGAGAAGGTGATGGGGATGGAAATGAGAAAGGAAGAACAAGTTCACAAAAAAGCGAAATCAAGGTAAGATGAAATATCTTAAATCAAGGCAATACAGAGCTTGTTTTTATCTGACAAGATAATTATTGTATTGTATAAATTGTACCATTTTAGACACATTTCTGTAATTTCCACTGACATGGTTTTAAAGCTATTGTATCCACTTTTTGCCCTCCAGTCATCTTAAAATGCACATATATAGATAAGGAAAATCTTTCTTTTTTTTCAGAGAGCATGCCCTCAAACGCCTCTAGCAGCTCAGTTTTTGGAACTCAGTATTTATGTTGTCAACATCTGAGCATCAAGAGAACCCCTCAACTGCCCCATAGACTTCAATGTTAACTGACTTCTTCTCGTGAGCAAAAACACAAATGTAGACACTTTCTAAACTCAGTCATTCTTCACGTCAGTTACAAAGATGACACATGCACATCCTCAGAGTCCTCAAAGTATCGTGATGCTCACGGTGAAAAAATGGTAAGGTAAGGCATCTTGTTTGAGTGGTGCTTTAGTGGTGCTCTCTGTCTGTTATCACTAAGTCTGCCAAGCAATGACTCAGCATTCTCAGGCTCCACAAACATTAGCACAGAGAGGGGTATACCGGTTGGTTAGAACATGGTAAGAATGGAGCTCATTTTTTGGTGCAATGTTCCCACCTGCGTGTTGTCATTTTTCTTCTATTTCACGTTTTCTGTAAAGATGGCGAACAGCCTGCCTCTCTTGTCCTCTGTGATTGGTGGATTACCTTTAGGCAGTTGGTACCTTTTTATTTTTCCATGTAACTATTAATGTCACTGTTATTGTGTGTTAAAGGCAGATTAATGCGTACTGCCAGGGCTTTTTGTTTGACATGTGTTTAGAGTTTCAGTTTGGGAATAGGTGACAGCTTATAGAGGAGCAGACTAATAGCTTGAGATAGAAATTGTGTCACGTTATTGTACTTATAATTCTCCAAAAATAAAAACAGGCCTACAGTCTCTTTTGATGATCCTGTGTGGCTGGTCAGTAATACTGATTAAATCCTGTTTTGACACAGTTTGTCAGGTTTGGGATGCTCTACATGTTTATACTGCAGTCATCTCCAATATAAGATTTTGCGTTCACTCTAATCCAGCATGACAACGCTATTTCTTTTATGCTGATGGTGTGCTTTGAAGTTTTTTCCTGTGCTGTCAGTTGATGTTTTTGGACACACACAGTTCATGTTTCTCTACATATGGAGCTAACTTTGCGAATTACCTTGTGTAGCATTATTATTGCTACTAGCTGCTGTTTCTGGAATATGTATCACGTTGGCAGCCTGAGTTGTCTATCAAAGGTGGTTTGTGGTTAAATAAAGGTATGCAATACAAGGATGTGTGTTGCATACAAATTCACCTCAAAACAGTAATTTCACAGGTATTCAGCAAGTTGTTTTATTTCTAAATAGCTAAAACGATATGTTATTATGACACAATGGGAATGTGTTTTGTATCAGTGCTATACACGAGATTATACATCGATTATTTGTAAATGGGAAACCCATCTATACTGCTACCTAACTACTGTTAGTAGTTGTTAGTAGTTGACTCCTGCTAGTAGTTGACTGACTACTAATGGCTAACATTTTGTTTTATTATTATGCAAATGAAAGACAAGCAAACAAATCCAACTCTGAAACTGCATTTTATTATTGTGTCAACAAGAATTTACATTAGAAAATCTATGTTGATTACAATCCTGTGACCAGCTCTCAGCTAATGCACTTCAGCTTCCACCTCCAGTTTTACATTTCAGCTTCTGAGTTTTCAAAGCATTACATATCAGTTGATATAAGCTGTTTTTCAGCCAATATTGCCTCTGCAATTACGTTCAGCTTCCAACCTTTGCTTTATTATTTTGCCTTTTGGCTTTTTGTATTTTCTGCTAATGTCACTGGTGACAACCTTCAGTCTTACCATTTCTGTCAGTATGTTGAGTTTGGTCATTGATAACACCTATGTGCATGTGCACGACCTTTAAGAATCTTTGAGGAGTTTGAAAATGTATAACTCAGCAGCAAGTTTTGTAAAATGATCAGTAGGGTCAGTTCACAAAACTTCTACAAAAACACATTTTCTCACTTCTAATGTTATCCATGCAGCAGGTTTTGAGATATCCAGCTCACATTTCTCTGGTCACACCAATACAATAGAGGTGACTGGAATTTCATTTGAGGTGCTCAAAGCATTAAGTATTGCATATTAAAAATTCAACAGCAATGTGATTTAACAAAAAAAAAAATCATAGGGTTTATTTCTTCTCTCTAAAGTAGTTCCAAAGACCACTGTTGACTCCGAAGAAGTGGATGTTCTAGAGTAAAAGAGACCCTGTTCATGGAAAGAGATGTTACATTTTTGTTTCATTCTGGAGGTTAATTATACCGGCATTCATTATATCTGTGTGTCAACCACAATGGAAAAGGCTTTTCTGGTTTAATCCATGCTGTGATGGAAAAAAACATTATATCTTATTAGTTTTATTCATAAACTAAACTAAGAAAGCCACATTGCAAGGTAGAGTACCTCTAAAGCTTTTCAGCCTTGGATATCAGTTGGAGGTTAGCACTGCCACTGAGTGGCCATGTCTTAACATTACAGCTGAATGACGCACCAGGCACACAGTCACAGATGCACAGGGCTGAAATCTGTTGTATTAAATCCACAAATGCAACAAGCCTTAATCCCTTTTTTAAGGCAATATTTTTTCACCAACAGAGATTTAGTTTGCATTTTACATTTTCAAAAAAAATTGTAACTTATGATATAACAATGATGTATGCTGAAATATACAGTACATAAGAGAAATATTAATTTCAATATGTTGGCTTTTTAATTTCAGAAAAGTAAAAATTACTAAAAGAAGGATAGCAGCCAATTTTATTACACAGTCATGATACAGGGGCATCAACCACCTGACAACATAGTGAGCCACTATATGCATGTGTATAAAAAAAGTATTTTCATGTCCAATTATGTTCCAATTATCATTGAATGAGTTTGATGTTTTATTACTGTGTCAAAGTGTCCAATCATGTTGTCACTGACTTAATATATTGGAATTAATGTGATATTGATGTGGGCAAATAAAAAATGTATTTAATTAGATAAAATATCTGAGAACGTGTTCTCTTCTACAGTAATGATGGCTGGTGATTAAGAGGCAGTAGGTCAGAGGTGTACAGTAATAACAAAACATAACAGAATAGTTACAAAAAGGTATAATCAGATGACAAAACAAAATGTCTTTTTTCGGTGTGTGGTGTGTAAAATACTGTTGTCAGTAACTGCAACACTAGACATTTATTTTATTGCTTTTATTAGAAGTTGATGGCTTTTATCATCAGTATTTGCCAGGAAGTCCCTCTGGCCTGAAATGGTTGGGATCTCTTCCCTCCCGCCCCCAACGGTTTGCTGCCTGATCAGCCTCAGAGTCCTCGGCACCATGGCCCATTCTTTCCTGTACCCATTCTCTGGTATTACTGGAATAGGAAAAGAGATGATGAACAACAGCACAAGCATGGGACCAAACAAGTACTTTTCTAAACATAGTTACGTAGTGCTGTAAAAGGTCCAAGATCAGAAACCAATTTCAGCAAGCAAGACTTATATATTGGCGTAGGCGGGAATACATAACATTGCTATAATTGTAATTGTAAATTAGCATCTGAAGGAAACAGGACTACATCAGAGAGTCTGGACCTATAATGGTCATTAGATTAATCTATATTTCACTAGGCAGGTTTTTAGATGGAGTCTAGGTAGGCTTGCATCAGGTGATGTTATTGTATCAGATGAAACATAGATCTAGTTGTCATTTGTGTAGAAATGACAACAGACAAAACACTTTTGAATTATGTGATCTGGTAAAATATAAATGGAAAATAATAAAGGGCTAAAACATTATCCCTGAGGCACTGCACAATTCACCAGTGGCAAAACAAAAGGGCCTTCGGACGAGATAAGAGTAAAACCAATCCAAATGGTTCTTAAACCCATCTACAGCTTTATTAACAAATATTTCTTGTGTTTTGTTTTTTTCTATTCTTCACTCCTCACCTGATAACTTCAGCTGCCCATCTTCCACCTGATCCCCTCTGAGCAGCATCATAGTTTCCTCTTGCATGAAAGTATTTGTCAGAGTTTTTCCAGTTCGCATCCCTCATGTCATTGTAGGCTCGCAACATATCACGAGCCCCTGATCAGAGGGACAGAGGATAAGGTTTTAGTAAAACGAATGAGAGAATTCAGAAAATAAAACATATAATGTAAAACACTACATCCTGCATGTGAGACATACAATTATACACATTGTTCTTGTAAAAATGTTTAAAAAGGCCATGTTTCTAACCTTGAGCAGCTTCAACTGGAAAGTTGTACCACTGAGCGTTGGTTTCCACAATTAGAATCAGAACAATTCCTGCTAGAGGCAATTTCATGGTTATAGATGTCTAAAAGAAAAAAAAAAAAACAGGTCCATAAAGTTCATCATTAAAACACACAAAATTATAAACATACATTAATATTCATCAGGTTCTATCACCAAATGAAAATGTAAACTTACTTTGCTGCACCTGTAGAGAATAGAGCACGTCTGTAAAATATCTTGTCAGTGAGGACTACTGGTGTGATTATTGCTTATATGCTGTTCTGAAACTGGCTGGGCTGTAGGATTTTTAAAGTCATGGAAAATTCCAGAGCAATTGAGGAACGTTGTGGATTTTCCCAAAAACACACTGAGGAAATTCCGTAGTTTTGCAACTGCAGGTATTGACAAGGCCAGAGACAAATGCAAGTTATATAAACAAAAAGTGTAAGAGCATCTTAAAAATCTGTTTCTGTTTGTCATTATAACTTTGCACCTTTACCTTAATAGATTCATATGCTACAATAGTTCTTTTTATATTTCTGTAGCAGTTGTTTTTGGATTTCTTATGGTTATGTGGTCTTCTTTAAATCAGAACATGGATGACCTTTCAAGAAAATACAAAAATATATTTATTGTTTTTGATGTTGGATCTGTATGGTCCACTGCTGCCGTTTATTTCTTTTGTAGCTGTTGTGCATGCATGATTTCTATTAGAGAGAACTCTCAAACTCCCACCACATCTCTGCAATACTGGAAACTACACAGACCTTATTATTGTCAAATGAATGGCAGTTCATGATAAAGTAAAGTACAGAAGCTGATGTGCTGTTGGAAGTAGTCTGTTTGTTTAACTTAATACAACCAACCACAACTTTTTAATACCTTGTAAACAGAATAATTTTGCTATTGTCTTTTTCTTTACATACTTAGTTTATGTACTACTTTGCTAATTTTACTGCTCACTACTACCATGTACTGTATCTTAGGTAATGCACAGCACAAACTTATATTTAACATTTGCTGACTAGTACAGTTATTCAGCCATCATATAGATCCTCCTATATGCATCATCTCTCGAGCAAAGGGGCTTTACTCTGTGGCATTATGAGGCATTATGTTTTCGGGTTGTCCTTCTGTACACCCCATTCTCGTGAATGTGATATCTCAGTAACACCTTGAGGGATTTTCTTCAAATTTGGCACAAACGTTCACTTGTACTCAAGGATGAACTGATTTGGTTTTGGTGGTCAAAGGTCAAGGTCACTGTTGCCTCACAAAACATAGTTTTGACCTTGTGACCGTGATATCTCATTAACGCCTTGAGGGATTTTCTTCAAATTTGGAAGGATGAAGTGATTTGATTTTTGTGGGCAAAGGTAAAATTCAAGTTCACTGTGACTTTACAAAACACATTTTTGACCATAATTCACAATTTCATATGTTAAGTATGGCACAATTTAACACAAATGTCCAGTAGGATGAAATGGTGAAGTGGTGACATTTTATATCTAAGTGGTCAAAGAACAAATTCCCTGTGACATCATAATGTTTTGTAAAAATACCTCTGGCCATTATTTAATGATGTAAATCAGGAACGGAAGATTGTGACCATATGTTAGCTGGTTATAGCAGAGGCATACAACTGCGAGGCAGGAATTCTTTTTACATTATGTTTTTCTTTAGGCTTAGTTTTTCATTCTTTATTCTATGTTTTATCATCTTACACTGTTTTCTTATCATCCCTTCCTTTAAAAGCCTAATCTCTTCCCTTGTCTCCCTCCGAAAGCGTGATGTTGGTTGATTTGCCACTTTTGATTAGTCTCTTGTGTGAGCCTCATTATCCCGTCACAGTTTGAATGCTCTTTCAAACCTTTTATTAAAATAATGAGCTTAAACAGGGTATGTTAACATTAAAATTGAAATATACACCTGACCAAATAACCCAAATATTTCTTTTATTTGTTTTAACAAAATAAGGCCTTTAATTTTTTTTAATTTATCAAATAACTTCATACAAAATGCAGTAAATAAAGCAAACCTAAATCACATCAATATTTGGTGTGACCACTTTAAAGCGGCACCAATTCTTCTACACTTGCACACAGAAACCTCACAAGGCTCTGAGGGGCCCAAACCATCTGTTGCAGGACTCCTTGTTGTTCTTATAACTGAAGATAGTTGTTTATGACTCTGGCTGTATGTTTGAGGTTGTTGCCAGGCTGCAGAATGAACTTCAGATTTCTCCCTGATGGTACAACATGATGGATAAGAATCTAAACATCTAAAATGCCTAAAACATTTGCGCAGTTCTATTGTTGCTTGTTCATTTGCCACTAAACAGAAAAGTCCAAATTCCTCTTGAGCCTTATCTTAGTTTTGACAGAGTATTGACCTGAGGCAAAATAAAGTTGTCGGACTGTGAACTCTACAAAATTCCTCATTCTGTATATTTTATTTTAGAAAGAATTCATACCCCTTCAGTTTCTGCACTCTTTATTGTGTTGTAGAGTTGATTGTAAATTGATAAAACTGCCATTTTTGCCCATCAATCTACACATAATAACCCATAATGAAAAAGTGAAAACATGTTTTTAGACATTTTTGCAAATTTATTTGCAAAAAAACCCAAAAAACAAAAACAAAAGACAACTAAAACATGAGATAATACTAAGATTTTGGTAATTAAGTACAAAACTCAAACACATAAAAATCCAATTTTGTTGAGCTTTGATTATACAAGCAGGAACACAATTTCAAACCATAATAGAGCACATACAAATAACCACTATCACTATAAACAAAATAAGTTTTAAGTGGAATGATGTGTATTATTATTCTGATGGATTAATAGCATCATATTCCTGCAATAACCATGTACCTTTATTTTGGTAATTCCCACTTGGTCATATCAGGTAAATATACACCTCATATAAACAGTAACACCATTTACAAGAAATTAGCAACTTTTTATCAATTTACCTTTAATTCATAAATTTCAAGAACATGTGACTGTTGGGTTACAAATCACCAGAGGATGAATGTATCATACATCTTGTACCCACTAGTCTGCTACTTTAAACAACTTTTACAAATGTTTTGTATAATTCCATATCCTTAACGCAACACAGAGCTGTTGAAATGTGCTTTAAACACTTCACCATCTTTGAAATGATAATATAACTATAAATTTGATAAAGTAGTATTTTTAGAGAAAGACCACATATTACATATAAGAAATCATTTAGCACCTCTTATAAAATGTGCCATTGCATTGTTATGACCATTCACTAACCCAATGAAACTGCAGCTTGATACAACACTGACCTATCTGTTCTATCTAAGCCTCTTATCATACCCTGACTGAAACTGCTCTTTGTGCTGCTGTGATGTGATAACAGTAATTTACTTTTTTGCTTGACATGTGAAGTATATACGTCTGCTTTTGCATGATTTTTTCTTTTGCCATAGTTCATTGCAGGTCATGTCATTTGATAATATAGATTTGTTGTTTCATTTTAGATCACACAGTCTCCCCAACCAACAACTATTTTGGTGACCTTGATCTCTTAGAATGCTTAATGTTAAAGATTTGATGTTAGAGAAAAGATTTTGGTAAAGTTTATACTTGCAGATACTTCATACTTAAGGAAATTAGTATTGTAATGAAATGACTAAGACCATGAGTCACACCATATTAACCATCTACATCTAAGAGCGATACATAAAATTATATATGGTCTCATATTTGTTGGCCCACCTGTTGATGTGCATATCTTAAGGCCTATAAATATGCTGTAAAAACACAGCACATTATTCCCAAGGCTGTTGTGCACTTGCTCAGATGTGTTGCTTTAGTGCTTATAACAATAGCGGTGTTGATTGCGATATAATGGCTCTAAAATTACCTCAAGTCTGTGAGTGCTCATGAACCTCTCTTTTATAGTTTCAAATAAAACAACATCCCAGAGTCTGAACAAATCTTTGTAAAGAAATTACGTGATGTACTGAAAAGCGCTGGAGGATTAAAGCATGGCTTAGGCTGTGCTGATGAATGTGTTGTTTTGAGTTCAGAGAAGACTCTGTGACAGGCTAATAAATATTCATCACAAAGATAGTGGGAGAAAAAGTGAGGGCGAGGAAGAGAGCTGATGCAATGAGAAGTTTGGAACAGGAAAAGCTGTTTGTGTCTAGTGTCTCAAGAATGAATGCACTGTGTATGCAATAGATTAAGTGGATTCCACACTTGCCATAAAGCAGAACCAACAAGGCTGTACCAGAAGACTATCAGCTTTACAGAGAAGCACAAAAATGACACATGGTGGGCTATCACCAGAGAGGTGTCAGACAGAAATCTAGGTGGTAGAACAAAGGAACAAACATCAAACTGAGACTCAACACAGCAGAGCAGTGAACTGATGAAGCACTGTAATCCAAGTTCAAGATGTGGCAAATTGAAAATCTTTCCCAGAAATCACCTTTTACTGTTTGTCAGTCAGGTAAAGTTGCCAGTTCAATATGTCAGAAATTGAGACATATAAAACACATGTCCATGGATAATTAATCAAAGCCTATTTTCTTCCTATATTCTTTGGCAAACTGCTTTTGTAGCCAGTAGAAGGCTGTTCCAATATACATAAGATTTAAGGTTTGTGTTATACATATATAAGTATTATTATTTACAGTTCAATTTATAGATGTTAGATAAATCAAGTCACATCGCATCCGTTGTTTATTTTGCCCAAAATAGCAAATCACAAAATTTGCCTCAAAGCAGTTTACAGTCTGTACCACATATGACACCTTTGATTTTTAGAGAAACCTCAGGAATTGCAATATAATGGATCCAGATGTCTTTTAGAATAGATAGAGAAAATAAATAACCATATGACCATAATAAATGTATAGTTTGGTGCAAATTATATTAGCTATATCAATCACCATTAATATACTAATATAGGCAATTAATTATGATTTATTTTTTTCAACTAGTGTTTCCCTACATAATGACCTTTACCTTTAACTGCTAGTGAGACACTAAATGCATGTTGTAAGTTAAGCTGTATTAGTCAAAGACTAAAGTCAAGTCAAATTTTATTCATATAGTCCAGTATCACAAATTATGAGCACATCTGTTTTCACTGACCGCGGGCTATCTTATTTAACGTATTTAACATAATGATGGACGAGAGGAATGATCTCTCCTCCTCAGCCAGATGACCACTGTTTGATATGTAACACTAGGGACCGCCATTGAGCCGTGTAACACGCATGGCCCCGGGCGAACGTGAATGGTGAGTAAATGTGCCTGATCGACTGTATAGGCCTATTGGCTGTAATGGCATGATGATCACAATGAAAGCACACAGGCTGCTCATGACACTGACGCTGATGAAAAGCAGAGGCTCAACACGTGAGCGACAGATAGAACGTAGGCTGCAACTTCTGACAGGTTGTGTGAAAAGAGATTCTCACGTGAATCCCATTGATTATTGATCCGACAGTGAAATCACCGGGAGGCTATTAAGCATGTCTGATGATCAGGACTGATTGTGAAAAAACATTAGTTCATGTCATTGGTGGTGACATTACCAGTAATGTCTTCATACTCCTGCTTTCATCTGCGTTCTTTTCATCACACAGAGCTGCGGCAGACTTCGATACTATACTGTATATTGATTATAGGAATCGTCCGTCTGTCATATTTACTACTATTATCAATATCAGGGAGGATACAACGTGCCTGGCAGCTGAATGTCATGGCGTTTTCTGTTGAAAATATGAGCGATATTGGCCTACATAAAAACATGATTTGCATATGAATATCCTGATTTATATCTGTTCAGATATCATCATGAGCTACACATAAATTTGTGGTTTCGGAGTGAAAGTGTGCGCAAAATGTCTCGATGTCTTGGGATATTGGAGACGGGAGCCTCTGATGACATGGTCAACAACACTGAGGGCGCACGGATTCTTCGCTTCATCTATGAGTAGACGACCTACTACCGACTTCTTTCACGTCACCCCGCCCGTCTGCCTGTCGTCTCCTCCCTAAAACCTTTACTGCGACCATCCCTTTGAGTGACTCTGTGGTGAGAGGGAAAAAAGAGAGTGGGAGAGACAAAGTGAGAGAGCTAAAATACATGCAGACTCCCAACATCACCTAGACTACCTGCTCCAGCTCAACAAGGGGAAGAGGACGCACAAGTGCAGGCGCGTCCATGCGTGCCAGCCGAACAAGACAATAAGCGGGCAAAGGACCACAAATCCAAAATTGGAATAAGAGTTTATCCTGAGAACTCTTTGGAAAAGAGCACGGCTTTGCTACAAGAAGAAGGCAGCCTAAATGAGTACATTGTAAGAAGAGTCATGCATCTCAACAGAGAAGAAGATAACAGCAAAGGTGAGCAAAAGATTTCAGCGGCCATCGGTAGATCATTTTAACCCAGGCACTCTGTATAGTTCAAAGCTCTCGCGTTGGTTGCCAGATGCCCTTGAGTGTGTCATGTAGATGTCAAGTAATGATGCAGGGGGTCATTCCAACAAGCTGGTGGTAACTGCTGCAATTGTTCTGCTATTGCTTGTCTGCCTTTCACCAAAACGCGCTGAAAAGCCTTGGATGGCAGCGAGAAGGGATGTTGCATACACCCAAGGTGGCAATGTAGTGACTGTCTGTGAGACAGCCACTTGAGCACTTGTTGTACTCTTATTTGGATCCGCTGTGGATGTTCGCATCCACGGTTGTTTTTGCACGAGGTCACCAGAGCATTAATGCACAAGGTCATCTGTTGTCGCTCATATTGATGAGCAGCCTCCCGGGTTTGTGTCGCTATCAGGCGCGCGCGTTTGTATCGTTGTCGGTAATTGAGTCGCCACGGATGTGTGTCCTCCGTCGTGGTCGGTGGGGAGAATTAGAGAGCAGACGGTGTGTAATGACACGAACCCTTCCATCAGGAGAAATAATCAGGGAGTAGATAGCTTTTGATGCATCAGCCAGCTCCATACAGGATATTTTTACTCTCAATCTTTGAACTGAGGTCGAGGTCACTGACTAACACCTGATGAAGGAGAACTGCCTCTGAATGTCTGTCGACATGACGCAGCCAGTGTCTTACTAAGCATTATTAAATAAACAGCAGTAGGACTTGCCTTGTGTCCACCACACCCACATGAAGTAATTTAAGCACCATTATAATGACTGACATGTAGTATGTACAGTAGGACCATTATCAGCAGTGTTTTACCTGTGGACTTGTATTAGATTCATCAATCTACTACATGTAATGTTCAAAAACTCTCCAATCATAAATGAAAATGTAAAATAAGTAAAATATCGGCACTGCATTTCTGACCAGAATTCAATTTTTCCATGTTAAAATAGTAAAACACTATACCATAAACTCTCACATGTGAGCAGCATGCAGATAATGAGGTGATATTACTGGCAAGGAAATACAACATTCATTTTTTATGTTCAACTGTCAAGCTTTATGGGCGGCTAATATCTTTGTTTTTACCCGCTGTAAAGCATGCTGTTTAGTGAGGAGTTCCCCATGTGGTGAGTGGTGCCTACACAGTGGCACACTGCTTTACCCCTCTTCTAAAATGTCTTACGACCTCATTGCCAGATATGGTTTCACCAGGGACAAAAGATGAGTCACAATCTACAACTAGAAGTGATTTCATGATTATGTGACAGGAGTATGTGTGTTGTGTGTGTGTGTAAGTGTGACAGGTCTGTGTCAGTGTCTGTGCATCTGAAAGCGAGAGGCAATGTGTGAGAGAGAGTTGTGCAAGTCAAAAGGCAGTGATGAGAAGGTGAAATATAACAGCAAAACCCAGCCGTACTTAAGCACAGCACCTTGAAAATACTGATGTAAAAGTTTTTCTATAAATGCTGCTGAAATAAACTTAGGTAATTCATTACATTGAAAACTGAATTTTAAAGGTCAATGCTGACAGTGAGACTCCTACAGATGAACGACAGTAATAGTAATGATAGTATAAAGAGGAAGAAGTTTATCAAGTACATCTCAAATAAGTATGAAGTGCATAGATACAACTAAAGTGCTGATGTTGATATTTCTACGAATTACAAATAACACACCAAAATAAATTGGAAGACATGACTACAATCTCTAAACTTTACATACATTTTCCATAAAACTGACTTAAAGATGGCACAAAACAAATGACAATCCTGAGAAAACAAAGAACAAACTGGCGGATTGCTTTTGCTCATATTTAAATTGTTGATCTCTAACACTGACAAGCTATTCCAACAGTCTAACTTACTGAAAGTGACATATTAAAGCTGCCTGGAGTTCTTAAATGTTCTATAAGGCCTGCCGATTTACTACTTAAACTCTCTACTAAAACAGATGGCGTTTTATGCTTATAGGCTGTCTGCTGTGTCAAAGTGAATCAGATCAATAGCTCAGATTCATTACCAAAAAAATTATAGCCCAGCCTCCAGCTTTAAGTGTCATGTAGCATTACCCTGCATAGTCTAGACAATGCAAAAATACATTTAACACATTTTCCTGCAGAAACAATCTATTTTTAAGAAAAATTTTAGAAAGGCATAAAGTGTTTACTACAGCATTTGTAATTTATGTTAAAAACAAAAGAGACAGTTCATTCCAGAGAATATGGTTTTCTCAGCACATAGTTTGTTCGTGTATGTTTTATAATTTTTTCCACCTGTTGGCTGAGAAACTACGGATGAGCTGTAGTTTCAACTCCTTCACCGTCTGGACTTACCTGAAGTAATGAGAGAATTTAAAGTAATCAATATGCCTGAGCAGTGTAGATGTTATTAGTTATCATGTACTTTGAAACAATTTGTCCGTTAATGCTAGAGGTAGCTTGGACATTTTTAGTGGGACATGGTGCAGTGATTAGCACTATTAAGTCACAACAAGAATAGAGATTTGGGAATTTTGGGGAATTTTTCAATTATTTTGTTTATTTTACAGCTATTAGACTGTAATATGATTAAAACTGCTGAACTAAGACTCAAACCTTTAATGTCATAAGTATACGATATCTGGAGGTGCTGCAAACTGAACTGTAAATAGAAGGCTGAAGTGACAGTTGGTGGCTTCTCATGGTGTAATTATTCACTATATAAGTCTCAATACTACAAGTGTAAAAAATCACAAAGTATTATGGGCCTCATTTGTGTTGGTGTCATTTATTGGGTTTAATGCCACAATGCAATCCAAGTTCTGTGGTTTGCTGATTTTCCCAAATATTGATCAAGCTGTCCTAGTCTGTGCTTTAAGAATAGAATATGTATTATATATTTTTTTTTGAAAATGTATACAACATTTATGCACATGAACAGGCATGAGCATAGTAAATAATTCATCAGAATATGTAGATGTATAAACAAATATACAGTTTTAAGCATAGGCAGAGATACGTTTCATAGTGTAGTATTCTGTCGTTTGTGTTGAGATCTTTCTGCGGCGTTGTTGTAATCTCTCCAGAACAGGTTAGGTGTGAATGTCAGGCGTCAAGTAGGCCTCGATGCAAGGTGCAAAAGAGAATCATTATTAATCTGACATGTAAACATTCAGAAATAATTGCTTAATATCGGTAGCATTCACACTCATAGGGAAACGTGTAATTAATATTGTGGTTACAACTAATGGGCTGGAATCTTATTAGTAGTTTGAGAAAACTGCTGGAGAGAGGAGAGAGAGTAGTAATTAATAGAGTCTGAAACAAAGATATTTTTATTCATAGTGTTGGGAAGCAAGCTACTTAGATTTACAGACTCGAGGAACAGACAGTGAGACCATGCAAGGGGAAATATTGCCCTTTTCTACTTAGGTGCAAACATATTTACAACCAAAGAGGAGGATGATGGAAGATCGCATCAAAAATAATGGTGGAATAGAAAAGTCAGACAGGAGAGGGCTAATAAAAAGACACAAGGTGTCACAGAGAGGGACAGATGATGGGTCTGTGTGTGGTGAGCAAGGCCAGACAAATAAATTCTTCAGTGTTTCAGAAAACTGCCACATCAATATCTCTCGTATTGTATTTGACTTGAAAGAAGAAAAAAAAAGGCATTGATGGCGAAACATGTCAGCTGAAACACCAAAATGATCAGATGTGAGGTGACTCTTTTTTGATCAATATTGTAGTGCCCTCTTTTTTATAAAGTAGGAGTGCAAAATAAAACTAATACCTGTACCTGTATTTGTTTATTTCACCAGAGTAACCAGAGATTTATACTGGAAGATGTGAAACATTGTCTTGATTGCTTCATTTTCTGTGTTGGGTCTAAATTGAGTATAAAAGAAAAGTTGTGTGACTGTAAATATTAATGGGGCGGGAGGAAGTGCACAGTGGAAAAAGAAGAGGTGGTTATGTGTGTAAACAGATGAGGCCCAGATGAATGTCAAGTTTGAATGACTTATCCAAAATAAAAAACAACAAAGCCATTAACAAAAAAGAAGAGCCTTTATGGCTCACTGAGTCGCATTGAGACTGTTGACAGCATCAGTTGCCTCAGTCCGAATATGACATGTTTACGTTGAAGAGACAAAGCCCTCTAGAGGCTGTAATAATAATAAGAAGAGCAAAGGAGAATATACAAGGAGCTACAAGGTTAGTGAAGGGAGGAAGTCAGAATGGATTTATTGGCCAACAAAACATCAGACCTTAACACGGGAGACCACTGTTTCCTTTCCTGTTGTTGGTGATAATTCATAAGTGAAAAAAGAAGGTGGAGGGGGAAGATGTCTGTTAAAATAAAATTATTTTGTAGTGTTGGAAAGAAAAGCAGTCTGAAAAGCTCTCTTGGCCATATTGCAAGCACTTTGCAGACGGTCCCTAGCTTCAGCTTGTCAGTTTCTGTTATGTGGATGGAATAAATTACTGTGAAAATTTGAATGCTGTTTATATTTGTTCAGATCACCTTATCTGTTCCTATCTTAATAATGTATTACTATTTGTTTACATCCATCTGATAAACCTGTTCTGGGAAACACATTGCGAGATTTAGTGTATGTAAGAGTATATTTCTGCATTGTGGTTGCATTTATAATAGATTTGGTGTGTGGTTTAGACAGAAGCCCATGCTCTTACATAACTCTGTTACAACAGCATGTCCGTGATAAAGACAGCATCGTAATTGTTCTCTGCATTCGCCTTGCTTCTTTCTCTCCTCTCACTTGACCCTGTTTGCCATCTTGTCTGGGTTTTACTTTGTGCCTCACAATTATTGATAAGTAGCAGTGCGTAAGGATAACAGATGGCCAGAGATGGCAGAGTAGATTTTGAAATCTGGATGAGGTTGCATCAAGAAAAGTAGCCTACCACTGTACCAGCAGTGTGGGTTGAAAATATTACTGGCAGATATAGGGGGCTGGTGGAGAAATACAGAAATAGATAATTGGAGACAGAGGCAGAGAGGAAGCGAGAGAGGTAGGTTTTGAGAGAATATCTATGCTGTGCCTCTGAGTAGTGAGTACTCTTGAGGAAGCAAAAGAGAGAAAGAGACATACACTGTGCCTTTTTATTTAGTGAACTCATTGAAGCAATACTGGTCTTCACACAGTTACACAGAAACAATTAAGAGGAGAGAGACAGGGGAAAGAAAGGGAGAAACAAGGTGCTGGATGTGCCCTTTTTTGATAATGATGTAAGATGTTTGTAAGATGCTCTCCAAGGTCGTCTGTTTGATAAAATTCTGACGAGAATAACAGTACATTTAAGTATATTTTAAAGTTTGTTCAAGTTAATATAATCTCTTGCCATCTGAACAGTCTGATGTCCCGGTAAGACTCATGGGGTGAGACAGAAGGATGCCTCTGTAAATAGAATCAAATTATTTGATTTATTTGAGCTTTGATTCGAGGATGTGACTCAACAACAGTCACCTTTTTTTCCTAAATAACAGACAAGCAGTGCCCTGTAAAAATGCACTATGGTACTGCTCATATTTTGATAACTTATTTTGGGGTAACCACTTCCCCCTTCACTTTTTTCTCCCACTGTAAGGCATCAGTATGCTCAAAACAATGTAGGTCATATGACATGTGATCCAACCACATCTAAAAGTAAAATCTTTTTATACCACATCTAATTGGCCACTTTCAAATGCAGGGTAAAAAGCTTGCTGTCAAAAGCTTCTCCTGGCTGCATCGCACTGCCTCCTCGATCTCTCTCCAACAGTTCTGTGTCCTTTACATGCCTTTGTAGTCCCTAGACAATGAATCATATAAATAAGGATATATACACACTAGTACAGTCGCTCCTACAAGGCATTTGTAAGTAAGGGATTTGTACTTGTACATATGAAAAGGGATGTAAATAGTTAGATAGACATGTCCTCCAAATTAAATGATAAAATACACTGCTTGTCCATGCCCTTTAAAATCACACATACACATTTTTCTCTGATGTGAAGTCCCTACCAGTGGGCAATATCATATAAATCACTATTGAAATGTAAATCTGTTTTAGCACCAATCTGTTTTATTATTTTTATCGTATCTTATCAGGACATTAGACTCGTAAGGTTTGGTTAGATTTAGGCACCAAAACAACTGGGTTTGGTTTAGTAGAAAATCATGGTTTGGGTTAAAATGATTGATTACTTCACTCAGGTTTGGGGTCCCTCATCTTCATTGTGTCAATAATTTGGGTAAAGTGAAGGGATAATCGTGGTTATGCTTAAAAAAAAAAAAAAAATAACTAAAAAACTTGGACTGTAGGTTGGAGATGCAAAATGAACAGCTGTGTTAAGATCTTATGTTTTCTTGGTCCATCCATTGCACCTCCCTACATGAACTGTGTCTCTCTCATACGTGGAATGCCTTGATGTATGCAGAGGTGTAGGTTATCACCTCCAGATCCCACTCCAGCTCAGAACAGGTGCCCCTATCAGCAGGATTTGCTCGTTCAGCGACAAAGACGTGACTTCGAAACACTGCCAAGTATTCTTTGGGGATTACAGACAACAGCTGATTGAACAGTGAGGCATCTTGGATAAAGGCATGCTTCCTATAGGCTCTCCACTTAACATTTTATGTTGATCTCTACACTATGAATTGACTGAAAAAACCAACTTAAAGTGGTGATTGCTTTAATTTGGTAGTTATGTAGGATAGGACAGAGAGATATTGTTTGGGACTCCTGTCTCAACCCACAGTGGTCTTATGTGACTCTGAAAGGCTCTCAATATGAGTAAGGCAGAGGGCTATTTGTGGTTTGTTCTCCTGCCCAGAATGGAGCCAGAGGGAGCAATGTCGCATCAAGAGTAAGAGTGCAACTTGGCCCTCCTTGTATTATTGAACAGGACACAAAAATTAATTGTGTAAGTGGGGGATTGATAGCTTTCTGGATGTTTGGCTGGCCAGAGTGATGGACGGACGGATGGATGGATGACAAAGAGGAAGAAATAATCCAGATAAAAGATGTGTGCACCCCACCTAGTCTGAGAGAGGCGAACAGGATATTATAAGAACAGATATCAGCAGTCTAGCCAGGAACAGATGGTGAGACAGAGCTACGCACAGACAGGATCTTCCTGCCAATACAGGGCTGACAGAGAATAGACAGAGAATGCGCAGACACATACAAACACAGTCTTGGACTTGTAAAAGTCTTGATGAGAATGATGTCAAAGGCTACGTTGCTGTCATTGTCACACATGCAGCCCCTCATTTCCTCTCTGCTCTTTTGTTCTGTTTCCTCTTCTTTTCAATTCTCTGTTACTGTACCAACCCTCGACTCCCTCCACGAACTCTCTCTATCCTCCCACCCCGCAGGTTTTCAATACTGTATCATTTCACATGTCATGATAATGCATTTGTATACAAACAAACACTGATGCCTGCGTGATATCCTGTACTTTCACTGGATCCAGTTTTGGATCCCAGTTCCCAGCAAAAACATTTATGTTCGACTGGTTAATGATTCATTACAGGTAGTAGAGAGGCAATATAATTAAATAAGCTAATGCAAAGAAGCTCTCAGGGACTATTAAATGTAGCACAAATGTTTAGTTCACAGTTAATTAGGTTTTACTCTGATGCATATCAGACATCCTAACCTCAGCAACACCCACTGGTGGAGCAGGCATCGGTTAGTGTCCAGGTAGCATGTGGAGTCCTGGGGTCCTTTCATACTCAGGAGTTGTGGACCCTGCAGGAAGAGCTGGTGTGTGTACCAAGCCCTTTGCTCCTTCAAAATAGCTTTTCTGGAAACAAAGTCAAATTTGTCTTTCCACCAGAATAGGTTTCTGTTAACATGTTTGATTAGCTGTGCAGTATGAGGTTATTGAGAATCAGACTGAGTCACCTAAATCACTCTCCATAGTTTGCTGTTTGATCTGGCTTCCAGCAGCAGGGGTCAATAAACTCTCAGTCAATGTTTTCCAGGCTAATATAGCAAATATGGCTGCAACCATCGATTGTTTTTTTTTTTCAGTTAATCCATTGCTTCTTTTTTGATTCACTGATTAATTGTTTTGTTTACAAAATGCCAGAAGATGGTGGCAAATGCCCAAGGTGACATCCTTAAATAGTTTTGTCCAAACAGCAGTACAAAACTCAAAGATACTAAATTGACAATGATATAAAACAGAGAAAAGCACACATTTTAGAAGCTGGGGTCAGAGTATATTTGACATTTATGCCACTGTGGTGGCATGGATCTGGGATCTAGGGAAGGTAATGTTGGTCTGTTGTTTGGCCCAATTTTGGTCCAGACTTAAATATTTTTCAGTTGCACTTTATGTTTAGTGTTAATTAGCAAATGTTAGCATGTTAACACTCTAAACTAAGATTTTGACCCTATGAACTGTTATACCTGCTTGACATCAGCATGTTAGCATTGTCATTGTGAGCAGGGTAGCATGCTGAAATTAGCATTTATCCCAAAGTGCTGCTGTGTCTATGGGTCCATAGAGTGGCTAATATGGCTCTAGATCATCTTGTTGCTTGATAAATGAGTTAAATGATATTGATTGAATGATCAAAATTGTCATAATTATTTCTATTGATTGACTTTTGATCAATGAAGTAATTGTCTCGGCTCTATTGAAGCTAACATTTCGCCCTTACCCCCTGTTTGCCTTCTCTGGCCCATCCTGCCATGAAACAATCAGCTGAAGAGGCTGAAGAATGCAAAACCTCACTTCTCTGCTGTATCAGACAGAAGCACAATGTCTGAACTGACAATTCGCACTCCGTAGTGTCTGAGAATTTGAGCTACTTCCCTTGTCAACCTTCAGCTGCCAGTTTCACTCTGCTCTGAGGCCTGCCGAGCCCGACTTTTGTTTCACCCCAGTGATGAACGCAGTGGTCTACATTGCTGGATGAAGTAGCTTGCCTTAGACGGAGTCCTCGAGGTTGATGTCTGCTCCAGCCTTCAGCACTTGGTCAATGCGCAGCCGCCGTGTCCATCTCAGGGCTGTTGAGCAGCAGCTGAGGATGTGCTACAGTGTTCTTCTCCTGAGGCACTGAGGGCATGAAGGTGACTCAGCCTCGCTCCCAAAGAACAGACTGGACAGGCTGTTGCAGAGGCAGTGCATTATTTAAAGAAAATTCTGAGCAGGTTACATTTAAATGTACTTCTCCCATCTGTCTGTTCAATTTTCTTGTACTTTTCCTTCCTAATTGTACAGTTCATTACTCTTTCCCTTTGATATATGCCTTATTTGTGATATTGTGTATTCCCTGGGTTACTATTGACTACAAATATACTGTATATTCTCTCCTCCTTTCACTCCTTAGTAGTCAGCTCACTCTAGATAGACAGCTCTTATTGTCTGTTGGTTTTATGGCCATTAAGGATTCAATGGATATGTGTTTGAGGAGACAGAAAAGACAGAAAATTTAAAGTATAAATGCACACATAGAATATAAAGTCATTTTAAAAGCCTGGCGTGACCCGCACATCATCACAATGCCAGTCACCCATATTTTCCATTACAACTAAACACCCACCACCTGTACACTGCCACTTATGGTTGTAATTGCAATTCTCTTGTTATCAGCTATCTATACAATGTCCTCTGCCCAGGGCAATGAGATGGAGAAATATGAGTGTGAGTGTTTGTTTACAAGTTAGCATAATGGAAGGTCCCATCCCTTTGTAAATGAGGTGTTTGGTCATGCATACAATGGGGTCCGAAAGTCTGAGACCATTTTCCCATTCATGGTCTCAGACTTTTGAACCACACTGTATGTGCGTGTCTGTGTTCGCAATGATGTGTGACAACATCCGCATCAGTTTTTGTGTCATTGTCAAGCTGATGTTCTCCTGCTCCAGCATCACTTCTGCGCCTCTCTCCTTCAATTTCCTTCTCCCTGCTTTTAATGGATTGTTTTTATTTTCCCAGTGTGTCTAAATCCATCATACATTTTAAATGCTTAAATTATTGTGATGGAAAGTGGCCATGAATGGGGTGGGAGGGAAAGAAGAAGGATGGAGAGCAATGATGGCACTCCAATGAGGGATTTTGGAGAAAGGAGAGTAGGCAAAGCAGAAGTGTTTTGTAGAGTAAGAAAACATATATTAAAGAAACATCTGCATTTGTGCTTAACAATATGCAACAAAAAAAAAAATCGCAATTATTTTTGTAAATATTGTGATTGTGATATGAGTAACGATTTCAGTTGGAATGGTCATTTTTGCATTTTATTTTAACTGAAAAAAATACATGAATGATGATGAGGTGATTTTTGCTGGGTCTTGTACCAAACAAGCATGTCCCTTTATGTCATCTCTGTATATTTTGATCAATTTTTCAGGCACAATCTGTATTCATCTAGAGTATGGAAATATAGGAAAAAATAGTTCTCCTGTCATGCATTGCTGACCGACAGACAGTGTGAAAGGATAAAAGTGTGTTAGAGATGAGCCTGAATCAACACATTATTAACATATGAACCAACATGCGTTTTTGACTCTTCTCTTAACCAAGACATAAATCTGACAGTGCTTGGCTTAAGAGTGAAAGGGTGATAACTATAGGAACTAAAGGATTACTGTAGCACTACTTTATGCCAGTGTATATGTGCAATAAATACTGACGTGTTCTTCTTGACGTGTTTGCGTTCTTTGCTTTTGCATTGTCTGTTAATTTAACAATCAGGACACCTTGTTGTTTAGAGACAGTGTAATGCTTTGATTTATAGTGAATTACTGACATCCAACATCCTTCATCCTGTGTGAAAGATGGAGTTTGTGTGTGAACATGTTATGAGATGTAATGGGTGCATCTATAGTAGACGTAGTAGTAGACAATTCAGGCTGTACTTGGGCACAATCGGGCTTGGAGCATGTTGACACTGTAACATTTGCTTAGTAGCACCGAACTAAGTGCAGCTGAGAGATATTTCAGTCTAGAGCAAAAATGGACTGACCAAAAGACCAACATTATCATCCCAAGAGAATTGCTGCTGGTATGGCTCGAAATGCCAAATATTCTGTGATTCCATGCTCTCAAAACTGATGATTTGCTGCTTTTCTGTTTTATATCTTTGTAAACTGAATATCGTTGAGTTTTGTACTTTTGTTTGCCCCATCCAACTAACTTTAGTCCACGTTCACTCAAAGTGAAGCTGGTGATATGGATGACACGAAAACACTGAGCCTCAACCCGAGCTGCTTATATCTAAAAAGAATGCTGTGTATGTCGTTTGGGCAGATTCTGGCTTCAGTGAAGACTACACCAGACAAAAAGAAGTCAAATGAAAACACTGCAGAACAACAATTTCAGCAAGCAAAGGTAACAATACCAATTTGTTTAATCACTTGGAACACAATCATATTGCCGAATATGAAGCATGTATGGCTCCAAAAAACAGAAAAAAAAAAGTGCCAAAGTAATTGTTCATTAATCATAATAAATGTAAAAGTGTGAGATAATCGTAATATTCACTTGAAGTCATATCGCCCAGCCCTATGGCACTCCATCTAATTGTTGTCGAGGTATTTCACTCAAAGCCACAAATGTCAACCTCATGGTTGCGCCAGATGGAAAGGTTCTTCATCTGGAGACCATGATGGTCTGTACAAAAGTTCATGGCAGTTCCATCCAATACTTGTTAAGCTATTTGGTGGACCAACTAACAGACTGACCAACAGACTGCTATGGCCATACACAGAGCGATGCCACTAGCACAGCTAAAAAATGTATGAGAGAAGTATTATAAAACGAAGGAGAGGCAGAAACAGTCAGATTTATGAGAAGAACTGTGAAGTGGTCATTGAAAGAGAAGTTCTTGGACTGGTTGAGGGAGTGTTTTTTGGTTGTTCACTTGGTTGGACTGGTTGCTGGAGATTCGAGAGTTACAGGAGAGAAAACCAAACAGCTGGGTACAGGGCCAGTCAGTGTTTATTTATAAATAAATTCTTTGAATAATTTAGAGGAACCATCAAGAGACCACATGGGTTTTTCCCAAGTTGGATAGGCAGGGGATATAAAACCATATCCTGAATTTTTATGTGACTGTCCGCTTCATCATGTCCTCAGAAAAGTTGCCTCTGAGAAATGAAAGAAATGTTGGGTCACATTGGAAAAATGCTCGGTCAATTTCGCTGACAGAAAACATATATATTATCAACTTGGATACATCATTAGATTACAGTTCCATTCTAGAGTTCCCATATCCTCTTAAAAGTATGCCAGCAAAAAACAAAAAAAATCTTTAATTTTGCAATCTCTATATTCATCAAGCCACCACCCAACCCGCTCTCTGTCTCTGTGTCTCACTATCTTATGTATGCCACAGTGTTTGCAGTGTGTGATCCTTGCGATGTTGTCCTAGATTGCCGTGGCACTGGGGCTCAGAATCATGAAACAATGGCATACTGCATGGATCACAGGAGCACAAATCAGACACAAAGAGGCAGAGACAAATAGGAAAAAATAGCAAAAGAGAAAGAATGAGTGTGACGGGGGAAACTGTGTCTGTGGATGTGTGTGCATGGGCTTGTGTCAGAGAGACAGAGGTGTGTGGATAATATGGAAGTGAGAAGCCTGGATATAGAGACTGCATAGAGAGATGAGAAATAGACAAAAGGTAAAGAGGCAAAATGAGCAGGTGGTTGTTGTCATTTCCCTATAGTTATACTGGATTTTATCCACAGCTGGTGGATGACTAGAATATAGTATGTATCCCTGTTGGAGGGTTACAAAGATGTTCGAGACTTCCAAGACAAGCTGACACTACACAATACATATGTAAATAACAGTGGACAGTGAACAAAAAGCAGGGAAAAGTGTCTTCTAAGTTGATGTAGATTCAATTCAGTGTTAGAGTTAGTGTTTTAGTAAGACTCTCATAGGCAAGCAGTAATTCTTTTTCTTATGTCCTCTATACCCCAGAACAAGTTACAACGTGTTACATCATCCATCCAGATTCATTTGATCAAAGCGTCACCTGAGTTAAATGTTCATATTCGTTTATCATATATTTTGGTTTCAACACTCACAGGCATTTAAGAGGTTGCCTAGGTTGGCTCAGGAGAGAAAGGTATATTGTAGAGGCTCTGTTACATCTGCACTCTCTCCTGTGGATAAAAAGGATATGTAGGTGCAGTATACCCACATTCAGTGGTTTGGTAGATAAACCTTAAGACTGGGTGAACACTTTGTAGGGTAACTCGAATTTACTCTCAACCTCTAGCAAAAAGGGGCTTCATATTTAGATGAATATGTGGAAAAACAGGTGTGGTCGTGCAATCAAACAGTGCTTAGAAGATCAAATGGCTAATATGAAATAGTTCTGTGCAAGAAGCAACAAAATCAACATTTACCTTTTCATTTAATGATTACAAATGGTAGAAAAGCCATTCAGGAAAAAAATGATATAGTTTGCAAATGGAATGTAGTAATGTTGAGTATTTGTAATTTATAATAAATGTCCCTGTGGAGTTTCATGTAAAGTTTATTCAGTGTTAATCACCAAAATACATTGTGCAAGTTCATGAGGTGTATTGAACATGTTACATGCATTATTTGTCATAAAACCTTTGCAAAGTCTGCAATTTGCATAGTTAACATCCATGTTTACTTGCTAGCAGTCTCCGTCTTTATTGTCTTTAATGGTGCATTGCTCCGTTTCTTGGTGCATTATTCATCACCTGTCAGGTGGTAACCATAACTGCGTAACCATTGGCAGGATTGCACATTGTGACAAATGAATAAGACAAATTTGTTTATTCACAGTACAAATATCTGTGCGGTAAATTATTACTGGTAAGGTTTTTACATGAAGTAGCTTTATAATATTTAACTACATTTAATTAGCATTAGCTTAGTTTAGCTACATTTCGCTCAGTGGTTTAATAGTTTATATAGTCTCAGTCAGTGATGTAATTGGTAGCTTAGCCACATACATACTGTACATAGCAGTATCTACATGTACATGCAACTTGATAACCTACTGAGAGTTAAATAATTAAGCCATTTATGACTTCCCTCAGCCAACAGTAAAATTTAGGAAACATTTCAAACTTTGAAAGTTTATTTTTTTACAATCTCATTTTAAAACCATTTCTAGGTCAATATTTATCTTCCCCTCCCTCAAATGTTTCACCACCCTGTCTCTCCATCCAGCTGTCTCTTCTCTTTACTTGCTTTCTCTTTATCTCTCACTATCTCCCGGCTCTTTGATGAGTCACCTTGCATGTCTGAGTAATTATACACACTCACAGGCACACGCATGCACAAAATTGCAGACATAAACAAAATTACTATACAATATATTTATTCAAAGTCATGGAAAAAATATTGTCGTGAGTAAATTAAAACTATTGCATGCTGGAAAAACCTCCATTAAAAGCAAAAGATTTCACTTTTAGTCAGCTGTGCTTAGGTGTCAAATGTTTGACAACATTAATTCTGAAGCAGTCAGATCACAGTGTCAAAGTATTGATGCATCAGCCTGCAATATGCCTTATGAGGCATTCAGCCTGAAAACAGACATGCGTTAAAAAACTCAAGGTACTGCATTGTGGGAGTGTGTTATTTTAAGTCCAAGTGAGACGATAAAATATGATCCAGGGAGGGTTAAGAAGTTTAGAGAAATTATGCATAAACATACACAGCAGTTGGTAGTACAAGACACAATATTTATTAATGTGGAAGGTTAGCACATTGGCCTGCACCATTAAGAAAAATATCTATATATCTATCTATCTTGTGTTTTTTTTTTTGACAAATATTACTATTTCAATTTAAATTGTAATCATTTTCTGTAAGTTAAACTCCTCCCTGGAGGATTTAGTTGCGTAAACCTCTCCCTACTGGCAGTGAGAGTAATTACACAAACAGTGCTCTCCAACAAGGAAAAGCCACACCAATGGTAATCTGCGTATAAGCCTTCGTCTGAACGCTGAGTTTCTTTTTTCATCTGGAGCATCAGAAACATTCTGGAGCATCCTAGGCTTTTCCACCATAGGCTCCGCCAAAGTCCTAGTTGCTTTACCCTATTCCTCTCTTCAGCTCTGGCAAAACAATCATCGCTGGTTCACATAAAATGTATTGTGTTAAACAAAACAAAGTGGGGAGATATACCTCCAGTGAAAAACCACTAGAGATAGCAGGTAGCAAACAATAATGGCTAATTCAGTCTTGCATCTCTTAACTGCTGTATTGTTTCATTATTGGATTGGCAGAACAATAATAAATGCAATTTTATGTTCCTATATGTCCAATGTCAGTGTAATTTTGTGTTTGGATGGAGCTCACCCTGTGCCCGAATCCTCACAGACGTATCCACAGCTCTAAAGGACACAGAAAATCATAACTAATATCCAGCAGCTTCATGCACTTAATGGCAAGGTGCATTAGGTTACCATCATCGTACCCCCTGGCTGTTGCAAAGTAGCGCTCAGTGTAAAGAGCTTGACTTCTCTTATGAATTAGATATGACATATTAGAGAGTGCATTTAATTAATCATGACAAGGGATTCCACCTCGATTCCAGTGCTACCTGTAATGACGACTAATTATTTACAGGGTACTACAGGGCCATGGTTTTACAGAACCAAATTCTGATGAGCCAGTCAAGATGAAACTCTTCCCTGTCTTGTGTCTTCTCATTACCTGGCTTCATATCACATCTTTTTTCTTCAAGGCATGATATTACCGAGAAACCTTATCCCAAATATATAGTTTCGCCCTTTTTTCTCCCACAAGGAACTCAAGCATTATTCTAAGAAATTTCATAATATCATATATATTCTGTATTAGCCTTGTACAGAATAAGCTTCTGAGTGGGCAACATAAAACAAAGAAAGTGAATAAAATGCAGAAAATTAATTACCTAACAACATCAAAGAAAAAATGTGCAATTACTTACCTTTCTCACTAAGGAACAGGACAGAATAAAGATAATATAAGTGGAAGTCCACCCCTATTATTCCCCAACAAAGAACTGCCATACCTATGACACATACAAGATTTTATAATAACACTTCTGCAACAAATGAGGTCAGTGTGGCTGAGCAGGGAGATGAGGAATGAGAGTCTTGCCCTAGCATCAGCAGGTCTGTCTGGCTCCCTGTATCCTGTGGCCTGATGTCCTCTGGGTAAGCAGTCTTCTGCAGCTCCCTGCAGACAATGAACCAATCACCACCCCAGTCAGTCAGGCCGCTGTCTTCCCACACTTGATGCACAGCAGTAATTCTCATCAATGTCCCAAATATCTAGTACTGTTTTTTTATTTTCTGCCATTATGAGCGTCTGGCTTTCAAATGCAAAATTTATGCACCGTGAAGTCCCCTCAGTTGAATGAAAAGTGTAATCTCCTATTGTGGTTTGGTGAATGAGAGAGTGTTTTGAGACAAGGCCAGGGAAAGAAAACAGCAGATGCACAAAAATGCACAAAAAAAAACTTGCAGGTACATGTATTATTGCAAAGATCTTTAACTATATAGTCTTTGTTATGAGTTTCAAGTGTTACATTACTTGTAAAACAGTTCACAATGTGACATTTCAAAACAAGATATACTATTCTATAAACAGTACATGCTGAAGGGAAACATGCACAGTACAGAAGCCACATGTGGCCTTGGCTGATGTTACCATTGTGCCCCAAGTAACAGCAAAGCACAAGGAAATTTGAAAAACAAAACAGAGCCTAGCAAGTGTTTCTGCATTCCAAGTTAAAACAGAAGAAGGCACTGGCAAGCACCTTCCATTGGAGAAAAACATGAGTCAGGATTGCTTTCAGGTTATGTTGCAAACAGCAATCATGCCACTGTGCACTGAGAAAGTCATAAGTGCCAAGTAAAAAAAAAAAAATACCAATGATCCAGTGCTTTTCTCCTAGTGTGGAGTTACTGTTAAAACCATTCATTCATCCTTTCATCCCTTTACAATACCTGGTAATATGAATCCTTGCTGGATTCTATCCCACCATGCTTTGGGTGAAAGTATGGATGGATGGATGGATAGATAGATAGATAGATAGATAGATAGATAGATAGATAGATAGATAGATAGACAGATAGATACTTTATTTAACCCCTAGGGGAAGTGTCCATTAGCTCATTGTTGATAATAAGAATAATATAATAGTCCACTTCCTTTGGCTGATGTGTTGTATAGCCTGATGGCAGTGGGAACAAAGGATCTCCTGAACCTCTCTGCTCTGCAGCATAGTGAGATAAGACATTTGCTGCTGTTACTGCTTCTCTGTCCTGCCAGAATATTGTGGAGAGGATGGTTGGTATTTTCTAAGGCCTCCATCTTGCATTGCTTGCGTCTCTCCACAACAGTCCTGAGTGAGTCCAGACTCCAGCCAAGCACAGACCCAACCTTTTTGACCAGCTTGTCAAGTCTCTTTTTGTTCATGTTGCCGCCCCAAGAGACTGCAGCATAAAATAATACACTGGCCACCACTGACCGATAAAACGTGTGCAGCATTTCACTGCAGACGTCAAAGGACCTGAGCTTCCAGAGGGAAAAGAGCCGGCTCTGCATTTAAAGGTGGGCATCATCCACTCCAATATGTTCTTTGTAGGCAAACTGTAGGGAGTCTAGTGCATTTTCAACATGTGGCCTCAGAAGGTGGAGAAGCAGCCGCTCCAGGGTCTTCATGATGTGTGATGTGAGGGCCACCGGTCTGTAGTCATTTATCTCAGCCGGTCACCCTACAAGACATGAGGTTTTCCTCAGGACTGGGACCGTCCCTGTTTGTTGGCTTAAGTTAAAGATCCTCTGGAGAGGCTGAACCAGCTGGGCTGCGCAGTCCTCGGATACACACCATCCAGGCCTGTTGCTTTTCCAGGACCTAGCCTCTTGAGCTCCGCCCTCACCTCCCCTGCTGTAAAAGACAGGAGACTTGACCCCAGTGTGGAGGGAGTTGCAGCTGCAGTGTCAGGTTGTGGAGCAGATGCCATAGGAGGAGCTGCAGCTGAGGCAGTGGGAGAGAGTACAGGTGAGACTGTGTCAAACCTGTTGTATAACATGTTGAACTCATTGGCCTTGACCACATCACCTGATGTTGCCTGGCTGTTCTTCTCTCTATAGCCAGTGATGGTCCTCATCTCCTTCCACACTTCCTCTCTACTTTCTTTTTGTAGTCCTCTTTTGCCTGCAACTCTCCTCTTCAGTTCATGTTGCACACACCTGAGCTTCTCCCTGTCTCCATCCCTGAAGGCCTCCTTTTTCTGGTTGAGGAGGGTCTTGATGTTACTGGTGATCCAGGGTTTGTTTTTTTGGAAAGCAGTGTACAGTCCTTGCTGGTTTTACAGTGTCCATACAGAAGTTAATGTAGTCCATGGTACATTCAACTATTCTGTCAAAGTCAGGGTCCTTGCTTTTATCATTTTCCTGTGACTTCAACAGGACATTCCAATCTGTGCACTCAAAACAGCCTTTTAGAGATTCACTGGCCTCCAGGGTCCAGTTCCTGAATGAGCGGGTGGTTGCAGCCTGCCTCAGTACACAGGGCTTGTAGGAGGGCTGAATAAAAACCAGATTATGATCTGATCTGCCAAGTGGTGGTAGAGTTGAAGCAGTGTAGGCCTCCTTCACATTTGCATACAACAGATCAAGTGTCTTATTTTCCCTTGTCGGACAGTCAACATACTGAATAAAGCCAGTCAGGTGAGACGTGAGAGCGACATAGTTAAAATCCCCCGATATTGCAATGAATGCACGTCAAACGCGACTGCAGGCTCTGCTTGTGGTTGGACAACAATGGCAACGATGTGTGAGAACTCCCTCGGTACATATTATGGTCTAAGACCAAGTGCCAACAGTTCAATATCCCAACAGCGGGTCTTCTCCTTCACTGACATGACTTGGGGCACAGTATGTGTATTGCCTCAATAAGAATATCTGACCAGCTGTATACACAATTTTCACTAGGCAGCTCATTGAACTTGAAGCTGAAAAGGCTGGGATAAATAAAGTCTGTGTGCGTGTGCGTGCGTGTGCGTGTGTGTGTGTGTGTGTGTCTGTGTGTGTTTGTGTGTGTAGAAAATAATATTTACTAACAAGACAGAAAGTTAATTATTCAAATGTAGGTGCAGCCTTGAAAAATATTTGTTAATTCCACAGGAAAACCAGGAGCAGACATATTATTGATGGTTGGTTGGACAAATTGCATGCTGTCAACCTTATTAATTTGAGGTAACCACCCTGGTGACTGATTTCTCCTAAACACTATTCAATTAATAGGGTTCCTGTTAAAGCATCTGGAGATTAAATGAATATGTGCTTCAGTGCATGGTTAAGAAATAAATTGCAGGTCTTAGTGAATAGTGAATACTTAATGTAGTTTGCACACACTCTATTGATATTAATCTAAGTTTAAGATAAATTCAAACATAAGTATCGGACAGTTCATTTCTAGTCCTGTGAAAAGTACACCACTCAATAAGATAATATTTTAAAGAGTAAAAATTTAATAATTTTAAGACATACAATATAATACATACAATACAAATTGTATTTGTAATTAAAACCCAAAAACGCAAGATCATTAGAAATCCCTGTACTGATGACAGCTGAAATTGATATTTTGTTGTTTTTAAGTTGTGTTATTAAGTAACCAAAATCCAACGACTTCGACATGTCTAATGCCAACACCATCTTGACATATTAAACACCGACTATCTAGTCATCAGCAAAATCCATCGTCTACTAAACATCTCAATGTCTATTTGTTAGGTTTTGTTAACAACCTGATTTTCATTTCAAACTAAAATGTAACGTCTTTCTGATGTCTTTCTTCTGTTACATTGACATCTGGTGCCCACTGGGGAGCCAAAGCAATCGGCAAAAATGTTGAATAAGTTACAAGTTAGAGAAGTGATCAAAGTTTTAGAACACTAAATGAAGCCTTGAAAGTTAATGCAAACCATTTCTACAGCTGCGCCAACTTTTGCTGATGACCCTGTGTATATTCTCATTTGTCCAGGTCATAGTATCCTAAAGGAGTTTTTTAAATCGAAACAACTGGACTAGGTTGTTTGTCTGTGAAGACGTTTCACCTCTCATCCAAGAGGCTTCATCAGTTCGTGTACGCATCTGACCAGGCTAGGACTGGTCCTGATGACGTACAAACCTGTCTGTACAAAAACAGTGTTGGAATAAACCGTGTTACCCTCTGATGCATTATTAGGACAATACTGTACTGCAAGAAGTAGTGCTGTATATTGTAAATATCAGAATGGTGAGAAAAAAGCAAATAAAAAAAGAAGGTAGACTGGTTGGTCAGGGGTTCATCCTACTGCAGGATATTGACCCAAAACATTTGAGGAAACGAATGAGCGAATGGTGGCTTCACATGATGGAAGACCATAACCAGTGCCAATCTCCAGACTTAAACCCCATGGAGCTGGTTTGGGATGAACCAGTGAAAGCAAAGCAACCTGCAAGTGCAACATATTTGTGGGAAATTCTGCAAGGCTCTTGGAACAAACGTTCTGAACAATATTTGATTTTCATTGTAGAAAGAACAGCATGAGTGTGTTCAGCTGCTGGATGAATTTGGATAAATTTAGTTCAACAAGGTTCCATGATTCCTTGTTTTTAATCTCCTCAGTGCCCGAAGTATAATTTAAGGTCTTAGAACAGGCTTGTGTAGATACAGTGGTGTTGGTGTACGATGGTATATGAAAAAAAAAATGCACTCAAAACAAACGCTGTTGGTGAAAAAAGCAAGCCTGAGCTATTTGACATAATATAGCACTGATGGATTTAACATAACGCAGTATCACCTCCAGTCTTTAAGTCAGGATCAAGCCAACATGATGTAGCACATTTCCTCCTTATTTAGAGCAAAAAAAGAAAACAGCTTTAAGTCACAGTTAATGTCACTTAAACTCTTCAAGCTTCTTTAGGGATTAGAAAAGATTAACTTACTCAATAAAGCTCACACATTCAGAGGGCATGTTTCAGGTAACAAGAATCCAACATACAACTAAGTGATATCCAGCTGGCTGGGAGGAAATAAGCAAAGTGGGCAAGAAAAGGCAAAATAGGTGGACTGAAGGCATCACAAGGGCACCTTCATGGATATTGGATTTGCAAACATGAAGTCATTGCACTCCATCTGATGTCTTCTGTCATCTGTGAAGTTTCCAAGACTGTTAACAGTTGCAGTACACCATGCTGGACTGGAAACACCTACTGACTTCTAAAAATATATTGGGTTGGCAGTAGCGCTAAGGCATATCTAACCCTGAAACCTCTCAGGTCTTTAAAGAGTTGTTTTTCAAATCATGGCAGCATTGATAAGTTTCAGTGGATGTAATGAAGCTTTCTCTGTATAGGCTGAATGCCTACATTCAAACTTGGCTTGGATTTCAGACAAAAATGGGCTGAAGATGAGTGGAGCCATAGCCAAAGTTATATATTGCAGTAGTGAGCACCTTCCATCACTAACACCTTAGTGATTTAGGCCTTCCAACAACAAACCACATACCTTTCTGCACTGATAAGGTGAAATTGCTCTCAATAAACTGCACCTACTCTCTTCTTCTGTTGCAAGACCAAAACCAACCATTTCCAAAGTCAGCAGTATTACTCTCTACAGCAACACGGGAATGGCATGGTTGACCAGGCTCGCTTGAAACGTGCCATCTAATTGTCACAAAGCAGAATCAACAAAGAACCATTTTGTTAGATGCAATTGTCTGCAAAATGTAGAATAATTAAAGGAAATCCTTAGGGTATGGCTACATAATTCTGAGACCAAGAAAAACCAAGAAAACTGTCCTAGTCATACATAGATTTTTTGTAACAGGGTCTAATGATAACTGCTGGGTGCTGCAGTGTAAGTTGGGTGGGAAGTCTGTCAGTCCAACACGTGATGTATTTTTTTTTTAGCTGAGCACTATGTTCTCCGTGTAAATCAGATATCTATCATTTCCACAGGATGTCACACAGTTATTTAGTTCATTCTGTGTTGCCATTAGGTCAAATTTCCCCCCTGACCAACTATGGCATGGCAAGGTGTCTTTGAAACTAATGAATATAAATTCTATTAAAGTTCCTGTGCATAGTCATCATCCACAGGTGAGTAATCCGAATGGTTTAGGTCACCTGTAGCACTACCATCAAAACAAAATCACCTCCACTCTTTGACACATGTCAGAGAGGACAACTTCTTTTGATTTCAGAGTCACCATGGACTCTCTTGTAGCATCATTTCTGTGTTGGGTGGAGGTAGAGGTAGATGAATGGGTCAACAAAACACAGGACTTTCATACAGGAGACCACTGTTTGTTTCCAGTTTTGATTCTTGTTGTCTCTTTTAATCATGAACAACAATCTTAACAGCATGTTTGTTTTTGGAACAATGGCAACAAAAGACCTCCTACTTTAGGAATTACTTATTTGAACTTAGATCATGATCTTTAGTTAAACATAACAAAGTATTTTTTTTGCTGAAACCTTACCAGACTGTGACCATCCCGTAACATTAACTAACTGGATGTTTTTTTTTATTTTTTATTATTTTTTACTATAACCAGGGACAAAATGTCACTTAGGTACACACGCTGCTTTTATGCTCCTTCAGTTGTATTTGAGGTACGGACAAACAACCTATATGGTTATTTAGGTTGGAAGACTTGTTGAAATGTTAACAGGTCCCCTTCAATTTCTGGTTCCCTTAAAGATCTAAGAATATAAGGAGTTATACAGACACTATACATATTATAATTTGTATAATTGACATAAACCTCAGCCATTTGTACCTAATGAGTGACCTGGTTGGGTTTTGTTGTTCAGTTTCTGCTCCCCTTTCAAATTATTTAAAGCTCTTACAGCTTCTTCCACTCAAAGCCTCACTGACTGCACATTCTCAGAGCAATGTGAGGTCTGCAGAGTAAACATCCATGTGAATGTTGTCACATTAACATGTCAGGTTTATGAGTAAGGACTGTTTGTGTATTGGACTGCAAGTGGTTGAACCTTGTTTGCATTTTAAAACTTTAGCTTTGCTTGCTTGCTGTGTGATAATTTAGTAAGATAAAAGACATATTACCTCATTATATATAAAACTCTCTTTATGTACAAGTCTGTACAGTATAAGGTTAATTTCTGTTCAATACAAATTTTTGTTTCCAGTTTAAAAAAAATTAAGTTAAGTTATTTTCTGTCTACCGTGACTGACTTGGATTTTCCTCACTAGCTGTTGCTCTTTCAGCATGAATTCGTGCATTTCTGTTAGAGGGGTGTTTACATCCTGCTATTTAGTGCATTTGTCACTAGAGACTTTTTTGGCTGGACCGCAACAGCGGAGGGGGACCTTTACATACCTCATCTTCTGAAGATAACAGGCCTTTATTTCTAAATCCCTTTGCTTGATATGTATAATTGGTCATAGTGCTATTTTAGTACAATGCTTTGTTTTGATCCACTCCAATTACTACTTTATGCATTACTACAAACCTAACACTTCCTTTAACCATTTCAGATTATTAGCCCTCTGGCATTTCAGTGGACAGAAACCTTTTACACCTTAGCATGGCTTTTTTTGCTGACGTGCTGCAGTAAGCGTATTGTCTCATTTCTGGTTGCTGGTGTTTCTGTTGTTCACATGCTTTTCAGATCTGCTAGTCTTTGTAATAAAAGTAGTTTGTATGCCGTAATGGAGGCTACGCTCAGTGAATTGGAAGCACAACTCCACTTCCCTGCAGCTCCCAAGTAGCCAGGAAACCAGGGCGGCAAGGTGGCTGACTGTAACAAGAGGCGTAGACCTTAGCCCATGGTTCACACCCATACATGGTACAGCCATATACTAGGTTTATACCTAGACTTGTTTAAATTCCATTGCATTTAAGTTTCACAGTTAAGATGAAGAAATTATTAAAAATCGAAAGAGACGAGGGACTCTAATGCCTTAATGTTTTATCCTCATCTGGATTCATTTATTTCAAACAACAACACTGTCTCTTAAATGCCTGCTGGCTTGCCTCCAAGTGGCTTTTAACCGAGGAAAATCTCCATGCAGGGGATTGCAATATAAATGTAAAACCAATAATTAATGCCAATAGTTGAGTCAGCCATAAAAAAGCTTGTCTGTCTTTGGTGTTTATTAAAAATAACTCACAGACCTTTGCCACAGAAATCATCTTTCTACTCTGGAGATTAGATATTGGTGACACTCAAGTTCTGAGCAATGTTATATTAGCCTTACATGGAAAATCACTTTGTAAATTATGAAGCCTGACAAACCCCAAAATGTTATGGTTTAGCCACGTGGATCCATATTCCATTCTTGAAAGAAATAAATGACCTGTTATTAGGTCCATTATTGCACAAAACACCAATTTGTCATCTATTATTGTTATGGTTATCCTTGAGAAACTATATAGATTTGTCAGTTTCATACACTGTCAGTGAAAATATGTGCTTCATAGAACATTCCCAAAACCCACAATACACCTATCATCACAATGCTTCATTCCCTGCATCAATGCACTGATTATAAATGATGTTGATTCACCTCCATTAATCTGCTAAAGGAAATGTGATGAATGACTCTCTTCAGCAACAGTCAGTATGAAACGCTTCAATGAAACTATTCTTGAATTTTAAAGGAGCATACCACCAGTTTTACATGTTAAAATTTATTGGTCAGCAGGAGTACTACTCAGCCTGTGAAAAGAGCTATATAAAGTCTTCTGTGGCTTATCAAGGAGCTTTGTCAAGTATGAGAAAATACACCAAATGATGTCATTTGGGTTTTATCGGCTTGGGCTTGGAGACTTCTGGCTTGGACTTGGTGTGGGCATTTACTACACAAGAGAGTGACAGTTCCCAGTCTCAGTCGCTGCAATTGTTTCTTAAACCCATGATCAGAGTGCCCTGTCTCCCACTTTCATGAAAGCACAACACCAGATTGCTGTAGTATCCCTTTAAGAAGATATAATAATAGTTTCTGATACTCCATTTCACAAACAGCAGCAGCAAAGACAGCAACCAAGACTTATATCCACTTGACTTTTGTTTTTAAGTTTTAGACATTTCACTGTTCATTGAAATGGCTTCTTCAGTTGTAATGGCAAGCAAGCTGGCATTATTGTTTTATTCTAATTTGACATTTTTGTTTTGTTTGTTTGTTTTTTGTTTTCAATACCAGAGATATTCAGTGGTTACAGTCATGTTTCAGTGAGGCAGCACTGTTTTGAAATAGCGATACATTTTCAGTCTTTGGCAACTACAATCACTCTTGTATTTAATCTCCACGACTCTAAGAGAATATCTGTTAAGTTGAGGACTGATTCCGCTACACATTGCCCCATAAAATTTCTCAAAAATGTTCTCCACTCTGGTTGCTCAAGTGCCATAACCTTTTGTGAGTATAATACAGTTTTGCAGCCGCTGAGTGGGCTGAAGGGTCTGTTTTTCCAACAGCTGTCTTTCTGTTGTTCAGACAAATGACAAGGCCTCAAATTACTGAGAGTTCATTGGTGAGCTACATGTAGATTTAGACATAATATAAGGTTGAATGTGGGTCTGATTAGTGCCAAGTGGGGCTGAAAAATCTGAAATGACACAGACACAACTTTTTATGGAGGCTTTGGGAGTTTTTGGCCTAAGTCAACAAATCATCTGCGATAGGAGTTACGCACTTGATTTCCCCTCTTTATAGATGTCCCCACCTCTTTCTAATCAGTTTTTTGCTTCCACCAAAGCTAGGTTTTTACTTGTCTCAAAATAGTCATGCCCTAAAGCCACATCTCAGAAGGTAGCAGAATATTTTAATTTCTCTGATGTTGTCATTGTGTAATAACTATATACTATGACAGTGATAAGAACACAGAGTCAGCATGAAAACAGTGGTGTGGTCCAGTTCCTTGTCTCAGATTCTGACCTTGAAGCCCATCTTTAAAAGTGATCCTGATGTAATGGGTGACGAGGATGTCATGGGTGCTTGTTAATGAGTGCAAACTAGAGCATCAGATGACAGTACAGCTTCTCCATGAGCTAGACATTCGTTTGTCAGCCTCAGGACCAGTCAGATCATCAGTCGTGATTGTGTGTGTCTATCTGTCTACAGTCCAACCCACTCACCAGCACAATCACAAAGACGCACACATCCACAAACATCCCTGAACAAGTCTCACCTATCTGAAAAAATGACCCCATAGGTTATCTGTGCAGGCATCTTATTATATTATTACTAATTATGACGGGAGCAAAGGAGGTAGTCAGGTGACGCAGCATAAAAATCAATAAAGTCCGAGCTAGGCGGAGGTCAGGTGGATGGATTGGTCAACAAAACATAGGACTTTTACATGGGAGGCCGCTGTCCATTTCCCATTTGAAACCAATACTCATTGTTTCTTTTATCTATGACCATTCTGGATTACTGTAACCATGATGACAAAAGTCGTCTACCGTTAACAAAGTACTTGTTTTATCCCAAACCCATGATCTTCTCCTCAACTCAAAAAGTAGTTTTTGACTGTTCCATAAGCTTGTGATTATTGTAACCATAACGATAACTGTAGGACTGCTATTTCAGGAGACGCTCCTATGGGTTGTATCAGAGGGTAGGGACAACCAACCTATATGGTCGTTCACACACACACACACACACACACACACACTAACACACATTCACACACTCCACTGGTCCTTGTATATGACGACCCAGGTGTGTGTACGTGTGTCTGTTTTGCATCTGTCTGTCTTCATGCACGAGTGACATTGTAGATATTTTTATATGTCTTTCCTCAGTGAGCAGGAGAGGTCAATTAAAAGACAGACGCGGCAGTAGACTTAAAGCCACACAGGTGGCTTTAAGAGAGCAGTGACAGAGCCACCCAGTCAGACCCCCAGAGAGACAGTCAGACAGAGGGGCTAAAGGAAGTGTGTCCATATGGACTTCCCTGTCAAAGCCACTCAACTCGGCAGTCCATCATAGCACTGTGGGGCAGGGTTAACACTGTTCTCAGGTCTAAGTGCCAGTAATGAAGTCACAAAACGCTCCACACAGGGACCCTAAAGTGACGACACTGGCAGAAACAATGACTGCCACCCCCAGTCGCTGATTACTGTCGGACTGAGCTGATAAGGCCTTTGCTGCATGTCCACATGAAGTGACTGGACCTCTGTGCTTTTTTGGCAAGGTATGCCAGCTCACTCTCATTGAGCTGATTCACATGGCAGATAAAATGCTTTATATGTATGTTTTTGGCATGGCCAGTGTTATTGGTCAATTTTAGCTCATCACAGATTGTTATCATCTCATGTTTGCCAGTAAGTTGCCAGGAATTGCAGTTAAAAAAAATCCAAAGCCCAAGTTTGGTCACAATTCTTGAAAAACCAAACTTAAGGCATCAATTATCAAAAATGTAATAAGTTTCCTTTTATTAAGTGTTCATTGGTTGTAGTTAATGGTATATAACCTCTTTTCAGTATCATCCCTTTATTTATCCTCCCCCAACATCACACCTACTTTTTAAGTTTTTAGCTTTAGTCAGTCAAGAGGTACCTTCCAATGGGACACTGTACAACCTTTTGGAAAACAGTTGCAGAGCATCTGGACCAAATCAATTCATTAAATGTGTATTAACATTTACTGCTGCAGACTGAATTATTGCTAACATTTCTAATAGCAGATTATGGACTGACTTTTGCTGCTGACTCATTAGACATTTACTGGTGACCCTTTATTAATGACATTCTGAATGACTTTACTGTTACTGACTCACCAGCAAAAGAAATCTTTACAACCTAGCAGCCAAAAAGTTGTTTTTATTAATGGCTTTGACTGACCTAGGCTGTAACCTTAAGACTTAAGATCTCCTTTTGAGTGGCTTATTAGAAAGTGGTAGTTAAAGAGTTAAAAATTATGTTGTCAGATAGTATACATATTTTCTGACAGATTTTTTAAACACTCAAATATTGATATCGGTATCAGTGTCAAACATACAGTATTAATCCTGCTTTACTATATGCATGCATGTGTGTTTCCATCACTTGAAATCCTGAAATCCTTTACACCAGCTTGACTACACAGTCTGTCTGGCATTAATCCTTACTCAACTTTACATTCTTAAAATCAGTGTGACAAAGTAGATATACCATGTATGCCCTGCATAATAAGCTTTGTCTGGTTTAGGCTTTATGATTTAGTGTATACTGTTGCTGTTAGTGGGGTTAGTGTGTGAGTCTGCTCTGCTTGACTCTATTCCTACCTTCGTGTTGTGTTTAAGTGATTAAGGTGACAGTCAGAGAGCACAGTTTAAAAATGCCAGTCACAATGCTCCAGGCCACGCGCTAGTAAGTATGCTACTGAGCAGTTGTTGCTCAGTTACCACTGAAAAAAACAGTAGGTGACAAGAAGTTGACAAAGTTAAACTGCAAGAGGTGCATGTTTCCTTAAAGCCTTTTTAAAGTTGACTGCTTCTTTTCGACCTGTAGTGAGTTTAGGAATTACTGAGTGATGTTGGGAAGTAGGTATGTAGGTAAGGTAAGGTATAGGTAAGAGGTTCTCAGTGTGGGGTTTGGGTTAGAGTGTGGTGGCTATAGATTTGTTAGATTAGGTTGATTTAAGGGTAAAAGAATATTTGTATTATACACCTAATCATTAACATCTATTTCTAGCCATGCTAGCGCCATGTCTCTAGAGATGTCAGCGTCAATCAGTTGGTCTTTGGTCCAGACTGAAATATCTCAACAGCTGTTGAATGCATTACATTTTGTACAGACATTAACAGTCCTCAGATGATACATTTTAACTTTACTGATCCCCTGACTTTTAATGTAGCGTCATCATCAGGTCAAAGTTTGAATTTATTCAATACTTTGGTTTATAACCAAGTACCTGCAAAGCTAACAACCTCATCTGCATTTTCTTGGGGTAATTAGCGTAGCCGTAGATTTATCCTGTTTTACCACAACTCTGTGTTTTGTTCTTACAATGTTGGTCTCAAAGCCTTGTCTCATAGTTGACTAAACAAAATAACTTGGCAGAAGGAAATTGTTCTTAGGTTGAACTGTAGACTGCATGCTGGCCTCATTTTAAGGGCTTATAATGGTCCAGAACTGCTGGCTGTCTGTAGCTGTGCCTGGTAATAAGAGAGCTTGGGGAGGGAGGTGCCATTTGGCCTGGTTTCTACAGTCATCAGCTGTTAATATTTTATTCTTTTTACATCTGACGTGGGATGCTCTCTGGAGTCATATCTTCAACATATAGCGTATATTGCGTAATAGGGAAAATGTGTGTGCAGGCTTATGTGTGTATCCGTCTTTGTGTCTTTGAGAAAGAAGAGACAGAGAAAGAGACAGATCAGACAGGAACTGGACAGACAGCGGAAGAGCTGAGATGGAAGACTGATCTTATCGTTGCACTGATGTTACACTGAGAAGATTAGAATTTGAATCCTGGCACAAGTCCACAGGTCTGACATTAAGGGGCACAGACACTATATTGGCAAATGAAAATTAGGCAATATATTGTTCAAAAAGAGTGCAAAAAAGAAAATGTTTAATCCCATCCCAGACATTTATACAGGTCTTTCATCGGGGTTAATGATGCTACACATTGTTCACAGTAATGTATAGGGAAGTTGTCGATCATAAGTGGCTGTGTTAAAATATGAGCTCCCGTTTAAGAACAAAAGAGAAATTTATATGCAGCCCCCTGCTGGATTGTAACAAATTGGACGTTGCATTGTTAAGATCACCAGCAGTGTGGCTACTCCATCTGCTCTTAGGGATGACTGACAGCACAAGTATGGGACCATGCTCAGTGATCCTCCAGAAAACAAGAAATTATTCTTATTTCAAGGCAAAAAAAAAAGACTAGACTAGATTTTATATTCAGAATGTGTCAGCACTGCAGGCAGACTAGCCGGCTAAACCAATTGTAAACTCTCTCTCCATCTTTTTCATTTCTTTGCCCCAACTGTTCCCACATTAAACTTCTGTCACCTCAGTCAATTTTCAGTCTCTGAATTATGATATTGTTAGACTATGGGCATATTAACCCACAATAGATAATCGGGAGGTCTGAAACTCAATTTCAAAGTACAATTCAAAGAATCAAGTTGAAGCCAGGGCATGTATTTAGAGTTTATTATCAGTTAATGAAAGTAATAATGTTTCACCATTTTTGAGCCCCACAGAGCCTTTTAACATTCACGTGATATAACCGCCTAAAAGAGACATGACAGTTTCATACTTGTGTAGCCTTCACATCATTTTATAAAACAAAATAATAAAATTTTATTTTATTTAACATTTTACATCTACAAGTAGAGAAGTAATACAGAATAGAGGAATAATTAGGGAACACCAGTGGCTATGTGTGATATTTAATCGAAGTTCAGCTCCATTGTCATTATACAATAGAAGACTATACAATGAAGTGGAGCCCCCTCCATACTTCACATCCAGAATCTGTGCAAACAAGACAGAAAAATTAAATTAAAATTGCAAAAAAAAAGAAAGAAAAGAAAAGAAAAGAAAAATGGAAGCCTAGAAAAAAACTGTGACTTTCCTTTAGTTCACCAGTCCTGCAGTGGAAATGTGGTCCTGAGTTGTGACCACGCTCTGAATAGAGAGAAGATGTTATTCACACAACAACAGTAGGCTCTTCCAGATAAAGTGTGCTGGTGGCCTGAAGGTGGAGCAGAGGCAGATTCTCTCCACAGCAGAGATTCAAACTTGGCTCTCTGTATGCTGTTGCAGTGAAACGTATTCAGTCCTACCTGCCAGTCTCCTGGCACTCTCTCAAGGCCAGCTGCAAATGGATTTGTATAGTAAAAATTTCAAAATTGAATTTCTGAGTTCCACGGTCACCCTATACTGTATATTTGCTTTGATGCATTTGTACAAAGATTTGCTTTTAGGAAAGTACAGGTGGTGCACATATTTGCCACTGATTGACATGTTAGAGAATACCAGTGTTTGTCTTGCGTTTGTTTGTCCATAAATTGAGTTTTGTTTAGAGAGACTTCTCTGCTGTTTCACTGTCAGGTGCTTGTGTACTCTGCTGTGGCTTAATGGTCTTTTATTCAGGAACTTGGTAATAGCTCTCTCCACGAATCTGGAATTTTTCTCACTCATCTAATCAACCCATTTCACATCTAGAAACCGCTGCATTGTCATGTCAGTGTTTACAGCAGAACTAGTGTTTTGCACTAGTTCACACTATAATTTACAATCCAAAAACTTTTCATTCACACATGACATCACAATCCTAGAAAGCTGAGTCTGAGTCAAACTCACACCTTGTAAATATGTCCTGGTTTAAAAGCTCACAAGGATCTGGTTGTTTTTATTGAAATAATAGCCACTACACAATGGATTGTGGGAAACTGCAGCATTTGTTTCTTTGGCTGCATTTGGAGAAGTCTTTGAAATGGGATAGGCCGTGTCGGCTTGTCCCATTTTCAGTCCAGAAATGTAGACTTTTGAGGATCCAGCTCCTCTATCAACAACTCTCACATCAACACTTTGGGTTCATTAACAACTCAGATTAAAAGACCTATGTTGGTTATATTTAACAATTTTAATAACAATCAGCACATCCAGAGGTCAACTAAAAGGAGAAATGTTTAGTGCTAAAACACTTCATGAATTACTCCAAAACCTAAGAGCCTTTAAATTAGGAAATGTTCTTGGGAATTGCTCTTAAATTGGCTGGTTAGTTAACAGCTATTGTAGAAACAACCCCAGGCCTTTAGCAAGGAGACTGCATGATCATCTTGTCCAGTAAATCAGCTGTAACTCCAGCTCTTACTCTATAAAAAGACAGAGACTTAGTGTAAGATTTTAGAATGAAACGGCATCTATGAAAAGATTTCACAGGACTTCTTTCCTTCATCACAAATAATAAGCTCAAGCTCAGGCAAGACGGTTGCAATATGCCATCTTGGAAGAGCTGAAGGCACTGTCTCTATGAGGCAATAGTGCAACAGGGAATTGTACTCACACAAGCTGCAACTGCAGGATTTTTTTTTTCATGGATTCAGGGTTGCATTTTATGACTAACAGTTGTGGAGACAATGCAGTTATTAGTCACATCTTATAAATCCACAAAGTAAATTTTATTGTAAATACAGCTGATTTCAGCTCTACATTTGCATGATAGAACAGATTAGAGGATGGGTTATGTAATTTTTTTTTTTAGCTTAAGGGAAGAGCTGTTCATACTGACTGTGCTATACCCAAAAGAAAAAGTTGTGTGAGCTCAAAATTGAAACATTTTTCCTTAATAATATTTGGTCTGAATTCTGTTTCCTCACAGAATGTATTTTAATACATTTGCTGAGGGCAAGTGTAGATGTTTTTACATGGATTTCTTGATTTTAATTGTGATTTAAACTGTGTTATTGTTTGACTATAATGGCATTTTTAAAGAAAATTTAAAATGATTATTCCCAAAATTGTTTCATCCAGTTTATTGTTTTAATTATACCCATAGTTGAGTTTATATCATTATAGTTCCCCTCAATGATTCCTCTCACTGTGTTTTGTGACCTACTATTGATATAAAGTGAGCTGGAAGTTTTGAGGGTTTGGGGGCACTAACAAAATCACCACTATATATCAAAATTAACTATTTATATAGATTAACGAAGAAGGTCCAATTCCCCAATGCCCTAGTCAGTCTTTGAAATACTTTCCAACTTCCCTACTCTGTTTGCTCCAAGCCCATATATTCCTACTAAATATCATTTTGAACATAAATGTTTAAAAACAGATCATGAATATAGTTTCATAAAGAATTTCTGAAACATTTCTTTAAAACAAAACATTATTCAAACAGGGAGAATAGTGAATTTATTTGGGATTGAAATGTATTAATCTTTTTTCTTTTCTTGTGATTTGTCGATAATAATTGAAACATAGATTATGACCGTAATTATCCTTTACTAGCCTCTACTGCAAAATTATAAATTAATGGATTGTGAAATTGACAAACATTATACTGCATTATCAGATCACGACATGTGAGAAATTGCAGTATAATGGTATCTTGAATTATGTTGTGTGAAACTTAATCAGTAGGTAAATAGTATTGAAACTCGCTTGTTTTCCTCACCATGCTCGCTGTGTCTGTTCTCGCTGTGTTTTAGGCAGCCATTTGTTTTTGTTTTTCATTCAGTCCTCCTCTTTATGAGAGTTTTTAACTTCTCCCTTAGAACCCAGCTTTCATCCTCTTTCCTACTCTTCAGCATCTCTGTGTGAGTCATAATGACTCTTCAGCTGTGTCCATTCACCCATAGCCTGCCTTGTCGCACACAGTGAACCTCTGGATCCTCCTCATTACGGACAACAGATCACAGTTCTTACAAACATACACTTTGATGGGTCTGCCTGCAGACTGTTAAGATGTTTTGCCTGGATAAACGCACCTGCCTGTCAAGTGTATAAGGTTATGAGTCTGTCATGGCCGTGTAGTATTATGCCCCTCAGAGACAGCAAACAACAGCAAGTTTACAGGAGGTCGCGTGTGGTGCTGAAACAAAACACATAGTCCTCTGTCTTTAGTCACTGTAGCGATAAACTTATGTTTGTGTTGTCCAAGGTTTCTCTCTTTGCTTGATCCCAGCAGTAGTCATACATCTCTCCTGATATACTCACATGTTGTGTATTGAAATGAAAAAATACTGTTTGAATTGGAAAGTCGCCAGCGTTTTGGATGCTCATCCCCTGTGGGTCCTGGCTTGGGTAAGAAGCAGGCAACAGAGCAAATGCTTTTGACGTTTCAGTTGAATGAGATGCAGGGTTACAGAATCACAATGATGGTTTGGCAGGAGTGTAATGAAGTCTGCTGGCATGCATTAGGGAGTGTATGTTTCCCGAAAGAGAGGGGAAACAAATGGCAGGTGAAATGGAAAACTCACCTTACACTTACACTGAACATTATGAGTGCAAGAGGGATTTATCTCATTCATTTCTCTTTCACAAATGTGAAAAATACTTCAGTGCAATCCTGTTTTTCAACTGGAATTTCAGTGAAGGGCACCCTCTCGCCATGTCGCACTGTATTAAGGTAAACTGTGCCTCCGCTACATGTTCACAGTAAGACATTGTACAGCTCACCCACATTGTTGTCTCTTTCATATCTCTAATGTGCTTTAGTTCAGGTCTGTTTTGTGTTCAATGTGAATTATTAAGTAGTAGGAGTTATGAATCCATCAAACAGATGTGTTGCTCATTCAACAAGTCCTCGATATTACTGAATATAATGTTTGCCCAAAAGACAAGACGGACCCTTATTAGTCCCACAGTGGGGACATTTTTAATGCCCTCTAGAACGACATACACAGGAGCACCATTTTTTTTAACTGTGCTAAAGTCTGATGTTTTGTTGACCCAAACATCAACCCTGACATCATCTATAATCTAATATATTATAATCTAACATCTGACTTCCTCCTTTGCTCCCATCATCATTAGTATGGCCACTCGAAGGCTTTGCCATTTGAACATAAATATATGTTGAACATACTCGGGCACTTACTGAGTTTTACATCATTGCTACAAGGAAAATATCATTCCTGTAACAACGAGTCATCCTGCACTGTCCCTTTCTCGTGAACGCAATATATCTCAGTAAGGGAACACTGAGGGAAGTTTGGTGATCAAAGGTCACTGTGACCTGACAAAACACATTTTTGGCCATAACACAAGAATTCATTCACTAATTACGACACAATTTCACACAAATGTGTAATAGGACAAAAGGATGAAGTGATGACATAAGCAAAGACAGCATATTTCCTCACTGGAAATTATTCATTGAAATCATACATGTCAGTATATAGATAACTTACATTTCACCAAAAAATATACTTAATACCTTTTATTAAGACTTCAGTACATATATGAGTCTGGACGGACATGGATGTAAACTGCAACTTGACTGATTGATGGGGGTTGGTTGGCAGAGAAGTGATTTCCTTTCTGCCACCTGTGAAATGGTTATGCTTCAGGCTTTATTTTGGTCAAAGCATTGGAAAGAATGACACCCCTTCCCCTCAGGCAACCAGCATTTTTGGACGAAGATTTGTTGAGTTGCTGCGGACAAGAAGTCCTGAGGGAGTTAAGTGTTGTGTAAGTGGAAGTAGAACTAAAGAATAGATCTGTGTGATCAAATGCATTGCAATGCTCCAGTAGGTTGTCAAAAAAGTAGTCAAATAAAGGAGTCAATTTATTTCCCTCTGAAATAATCCAGTAATAATAATAGTAAAAGTAATTTCACAGAAAACAATATTTTTCATTGTAAGATTAAACAAATAAAAGCTTACTGGCTACTTAACCATATACTTATGACAGAAAGGCTAAAAAAAAAATGGACTCTGCCAACAGTCAGGTGATTTCATGTGAGACAAACACACACCTGCTGGGAATTCAAGATTGAGCCAGCTGTCTCCTCTACCTGCCAGACTTCTCACAGCTTCCTCCCTCTTCTTCACTCCTGCCGTTGAAACTGAGTCATGAGGAGTAAATAATGCAATCTTCAGAGTCAGTGAACTGTAACCTTTTTTCTTAGTGTCTCAATCTAGTGATGTCATGATACCAGAAATTTGGTAGTCGGTACCAATACCAATGAAATTCCATGATTTTCAATATCAAATTCAGCACCACAGCAAAAAATGGAAAACACCAGAGGCTGCTGCACACACAGTGTGCTAACACCTCCATATAGTCATTGTGCAAGCAGTAGTTTAAATTGACTAACAAGGCGACAAACCCGTGGTGTGAGAATATTCATTTAAAAAGTCAGCATTATATGTTGACAGACTGAACAGAAATGACAGTAGCCGACTAATGTTGTGAACATCCAGCTCACGTTATAAGCTGCCACTATTTTAGCCACAACGAGATAACGTTAGCATTTGTGAACATAGTGGGAGGAGCGTTGCTACAGCTGATGCCAGCTGTCGCAGTTCACAAACAATAATGGTAAAATTTCAGGGCATGAACAGTTTGACGACGTGTTTTTAATATAACTCACTCACCCTGAATTCTGTGTACAGATCCGTATGTCTATCTTTGAGCCGTCAGATAAGTCTGAGGTGTTTCCTCCTTTCATCTGAAATGTTTTATGGCGCCGTTTGCATATTGGCATTTGTTTGTCTATAATTCGTCCCTGCTGATCCGTGTCTTATGCAGAATATCTCCATACACCAGTCTTAGCGTGTTTTTTTTTCCAGAAGTTGGGACAGACCTGTTGCTGCACATGCACTTGCTGTCATTCCACCTGTTGTTGTTACTGTTTACTATGCCTCCCTTCTTCCTCTCTTCGTGTTTGATGTCAGACTAGAACGCTTGTGGGGTTAGTATGCTGCCATACAACATCTACGTATGTGTTGTTTTGACATCCATATCAATCCTTCCACCAAGCAGTCCAAATAACAGAGATGCCTGAAGTAATGCTGAGCTTTGATAGAGTCAAAGTCTTTTAAACAGACACACGCTTTTTTCTTTCATTCCTCTTTGCTTTTTTCTTCATAATTGAATGCCCGTGTTCCTCCCACTGGTCGCCACTCTTCTGGCAGGCTTCTCTATTGTGCCAGTCAAGGGTCGCCTCCCATGGTGGCGGCCCTCTCCATGTTGCTCCGACCTACAACAAGAAATGCTCCTCCGGAGGTCTCCAGTGACTAATAGTGCTTATTCTCTGTGTCGTGCCAGGTGCCAACACCAGGGGCTGAGTGAACAGAGCACAAACAGATAAGCACGGCAGGTGGAAGAGAGGAGACGCAGAGAGACTAAGGGGTAAATTTGACAGAGAGATACTGGCGCCCACAAGAGAAGAGAGCATGGACTGAATTAGGAAGGACAGTGAGGGGGAGTTTTTAATAGAAAGCCAGAGAGAGAAGGTGAGAGCCTCATCTTAAAGGATAATTACAGTTTGTTACAACTTGGTCTTACATTCAAAATTTTGGCCATCGTTCCATTCAGTGATACTAACCGTGCACTCAACAAATTAATAAAAAATCCAAGAGTTAGAGCTCTCATATCTGTTTGTCAACGGTGGGGAATGGCTTGATGGACTTTCAGTACTAGCTAATTTGGCCAACTTTGTATGGCCTTTGATGTGTTACAGGTTACATACAGTGGTTTATTTGAGCCATTTTATTTATTTGTTTTTTCTAGAAAAAATCAGCTGCTGCAGGCAAGTGAAATTTTCAGCTACAGGTAGTTCATTAAAGGGTAACAGAACAGAAACAGGCTTATATAAACTGAATAAAAATATATATATATATATATATAAATTGTGACAACTGCTAATACTGGAGCCTAATGTGCCATATGTTACAAAGATAGACAATAGTTTATAATTCAAAATGCCAGCAAATCTTTATGCATTGACTTGTACTCAGTAGTCCATCATTACTGGAGTAATGCTCAGAAGGGAAACCAGATACAGTTTTAGTTTTCTTAACCTGATCATTTTCTCTCTTAATTTCTAAGATTGACTGTGTGTTTCTTTAAATGTTATCAATCATATTCTGTGAATTTCAACAAAATAATGAATAGATGTGAGGCTATTTTTCAGATGAGCAGTTCTAATCATTAGAACTGAGTTATGAATTATATAATCACCACATGAGTGAAAATAATGGCATGTTGACAAAGACGCTGCAAGTAGGAAGATGAGAGACAAGAATAACGATAAGAGAATATTGAGAATGACATTACACTTTTAAATATGAAACCATCTTTGCATTACATTTTGTGATTATTAACTAAATTATCTCAGACTATATATGTATTCACTCCATAATACATAGAGAAAACAAGAGATAGAGAGTGTCTGAGTGATAGCAGCAGTACTGCAAGAGTCTCTTGTTTACACTCAGAACCATGGGAGGTACCCAGTATGATACCAAACACAGCACAGTAGGTGCTGCATCTGGAGGTAATCCACATTTATTGAACGTTCCATGACCTGACTTTACATTATTACATCATAGCATGTGCTGTTAAAAGACAGCGTAACAGCACACCATGATTATTATTTTTTTTTTAAAGAAGACAAGAGCAGACATACAGTACATGGAATAATTAGGAAGGAAAGGTGATTTTGGTTTTGAAACTGTTGAAATTATTATATTTTTAAAGCTCAGAAATAATAGTTTAACAAACACAAACAATCACAACTCAAGGTGCAGAGTTTTTTCCAGAGCTTTTAAGCATATCACACCATCTTCATCAGCAGGTGGAGTTTGCTTCATGATGCTTTATTTTTAAGCTAATACAGATGAGAAATCCTAAAATTGCTGTGGATAATACCAGCTACTGAGCTTGCATGTCAACAAATCCATCTCCAGGACAACTGCGCAAACTGTATTCACTGATGAAGACTTTACGATACAGATGAAAGTTCTGGATAAAGCTAGCGAAAACAAGAAATTATGAGAATGACATGAAGTATCAGAGTCAATCGCTGGATAAAACAAGTTCAATCTATGCTAAAATTGTCATTCATGAAGATTTATCAGAGTTAGAAGCCAATAAAAAAAATCCAAATCAAAGGCCACACGGTCTGAACACATATTCAAAAAGCATATTCAAAAAAACAGCTTATGTACTTCCTTGCTAAGAGTTGGATGAAAAGATCAAATCCACTCTCATACCTGTCCACTAAATATGCAGCTGTAGCAGCAGCTGGGTAGCTAGAGCACTAAGAGTGTGCAGGTACTTGCTGAGTGGAGTAGTTTATTGACCCTGAGGTCTTCACCGTGTCATGAATTGTTCATGACTCCTTTGATTAGGAACTGTGTCATCCATCTGTATTTATCTGTTCCTTATTTTTGAGTATGCATGTTGCATGTTCATATTTAAATTTTTTCACCAATGTGAGATGTGATAAGGACAATCATCTGTGACATACATGGAAAACCAATTAATGGCATTGCTTGTTCTAACTACCTTAAACAGGACCTAAGTACCTCAGATTATCAGTGTTTCAAATATTAAATATTTTCAACAATTTCACCTTATAAAACGAATAGTGTACACCTTTTCTCTTTCCAAGGTTTCAAAATGACTATACCGCTAATCATTGTTCCCACTTGAGTACTTCTCAGCAATCAATAGTACATTTTAATGTGGCCAGTTACAGCAACATATGGTCAGTAGGTCATTTTATGAGAGTTATGAGTTGCAATGGGTTGTAGATTTTGGAGGGTATGAGCTCATCTTCTTGGCAAAGATCTTGTCCTCAAGTGAATAAATCAAGATCAAACAGATCGCTACTGAGGTGCAGCAGCTTAGGTAATATGAGTTTTGTATCCAGTTATGATGGTAAAGAGAGAGCTGAACCACAAAGCTGTGTTCAATCCTCATCTGTAATCATACACCAAAAGAATGAGACCCTAAATGATGTTTGTGTATAGGGTTGTTGTTCTCTCTCTGTGTGAGTAGAGATTTGCTCCTGAAAATTTACATGCAATCATCTTTGTGTTGAGATTCAAAGAGGACATTTCTGGGTGATACAGATTCAAGAACCAGACATTGCTGCAGTTGCAGTTCTTGGCATTTATTGTAAATATATACTTCAAAAGCTGAATGATGAAACAGGACAAGAAACATGCTGCTGAGCTCCATTTGTTCCAGCTCTGCCTAACCTGTTCCCCATGTGTACGGATCTCACTTTAATCTGTTTGTGAAGGACCAGTGGAAATGGGCGCACTCTATGATGCAAAACTGTCGTCCTACTGAGTTGAAATTATTCTAGAAAGTGTTAACACTGGGTAAACATAGATCAGAAAGTGGTGTTTGAGATGAAGTCAGTGGTTGAGTGGGGTAAAGTAACTGGTCAACAGCCATAATATAATTTAACTAGGACCCCATTTCTACCTGATATTAAGATGCAATCTGTAGTTGGATTATGACATCTGATCTTCACATTTATACCAGTTATTAGCATGTCATTATTTAAATTCAACTCACACTGTGATTAGGTCTCATATTTCAGTTTAGGTCTTATTTTTCCTTTGATGTGGAAGAAGTTGTCTATAGCTTTTTGCAAGGTAGCTTGAGATAAGAGGAGGAGGAGGAATTATCTTTCAGCATCTTTCTGATTCTGTCTGATCACAGTATGAGCCAGGCCTTCTCCGTATGTGGTCTGGCCGATCTGATGGAATCCTGATTGGAAAGTACTGCATCTTGAATTAACATGTGTTTTTCTTTATCCAGGTAGGATATCCTGATACTTAAAGTTTGTATGTTAAAAACGCGTAAATGGGTTCTACTTATTCAACAACCAACTGAATGCTTCCAAAAAGAAACTGAAGTCGCCCAAACTGACAAAAAAGATTGGGCATCTTATTCCCAATAGGACATTTACCAGTCTTTATTTTAAAGTTATAATATTTAGGACTGGTACATTTGGCAACAGAATGCAAAGTACAAAAATAACAATAACACACACACTTGCATGTTTATCATTATCGATCATGATTCGCCTTGTTAAACTTGGGTATTACATGGGTATCCTGTACCTGGTCGTAATATTTTATCTTGGTTTGTGGAAAAATTCACTTTTCTAGTGACTTAGTGACTGAAATCATGAAGTCCTCCTGCTGATAACACCCAGCCAAGTCAGACTTTTGTGTGTCCACAGACGGAGGCCTAGCAGTTGTAAAAGGTCTGACCGGCGTCATTCTTCTTTCCAGTTGGTTGTGTTCCTTCCAGCTGGAGAGTATTTTAGCTTTTCTCGCTGCTTCAACAGAGCTGGCTTTCTGTGTTCCTGTATCTGTTGGTCTAAATCAACAAGGAAACACTGGTAAGACCGAGACCACTTAACCATTTAAACACATTTGAAAGCGATGTTACCACAACAACAGCCTCTGCTGCCAAACTGAAAGGCAAGAGGATGAGGGAGAAAATTCAACCCTGTGATCTTAATTGCCACCATATTCTGCCGTGCCTAATATTTCACTATCTAAAATCTGATACCTTATCAAACAGTCAAAAAGGCTGAGACTAATTTTGGTGAGGCTGGTGGGTAAAAACACGCTTTAATAACTGAGGAATTCAACCCCCCAAATGCAAGGATACAAATCTCTGCATAAATGTGAAGCAGATGAGCCCCTGGAAGAAATAGGATATATTCTATGTCAGGTTGTACCAATCAGTCTCACAGTTTGGTTTTGTTTATGTTTATTGTTAACATGCCTCAAACTGCATATTTCTTTTAACTTTTCTTAAAAACAAAATGAGTAGTTAGCACAGATTGCTCATCTTAAGTATTATTGGGCATTTTATATGAAGTTGACTGTGAGAGATAACAGGGAAAGATAACAGGGAAAGTGAGGGGAGAGAGAGATGGAGGATAATGCAGAACAACCAAGCTAGCCTCCAATTTAGCTTTGTTTGACACAGTTACGACAGATGATAATAGGTGTGTATGTAGGAGCCAATTCTCAGCCTTAAATAGCTTTCTGGATACATGTTGAAAAGCAGTGTTACCAGGGAGCTTGGTTGGTGCATAATACATCTGAAGAAGATGAGGAAAAGAGATTTAAAAATGTGAGTGAAGAGGGAGGAAAAAGAAAATTAAGTTGTCTTAGCTAATCCACTTCCTCTGTTTATTGACCCCAACAAATTTATAAATGTTGAAGGTGCACAGGTAGGGATGAAAAGAGAAATGGGGGATAACAGAGAGAATTTGCAGTCAGATTAAATTTTCATGTAAGAGAGAAAAAAATGGACTGTATTTCAAAAAAAAAGTTGTAGCAGTTATGAGCTCGTTGTTTGTCGACATTGTTTTGCCAGCATGTCACCGCATTTTGAATTACTTGGCAGACAAGGTGGCAGATAACTGAATGAACAGCATTGTTGAGAGGCAGTAATTGAAAGAAATAGAGATGAGGAATAGAAGGCACTGGAGGAAGTTTTCATCTGTCAAGATGGGAACAAAGTTGCTGAAGGATTTACGAGATAGAAGAGGGAAAACGGAAGCTGGTAATTGCATGGCTTCTGGCCCCATGATATTATCTCTTCCTGACATGGGCGGATCTCCTATTGATACATGCAGGGAGCATGAGCATGAAGCAATCTCTGCCTTTGTGTCTTTCCCCCCTCACTCACTTGTTTCATTTCTCTCTGTGTCTTACTGGTGACAGATGCCAGATGACATAGATGAATGGAGAAAGGCAGGAAAGAAGGAAGGAAGGCACGTTGCAAAGCATTGCTCCTGATTATACCTTCATTTTCCCCTGAAATTGGGAGTTTTGTCACACGTTGTACTTTGCGCAGTTTCAACAGTGAACTGTACTTTAAACCTCAGGATGGAAAGTGTTACATTAAATGCACTAATACCCACCAATCTATGTCTCTGTCTCTCTCTTCTCTGCCTTTGTCTCTCTCCTTCAGGCTCAGTGTCTCTCAGTGTATTCCTGGTGTCTGTTGCGTTCGTAGTGTGTGCCATTTGGCTGGTAGCTCTATGTGGCGTCTGCACCTGGTGCCAACGTAAACTGGTAAGTTACTGTGCTTATTTTTCACACACTCTCAAAGTCATTTCAACTGAGCGGATGGCCTCTGTGAACCACAGCATCTTTGGGTATTTTTTGTTACCAATTTTGTAGAGAAGGGTTTCTGTTTTGGGGCAAGGTCGGACACAGACACATTTCAACATTGCAACAGAGCTGTATGGAATAAAGAGAAGAGAAAAAAGTAATAGGAGGAGATGTAGATGATCGTGCAAGTCTTTTAGATGAGACTTTGGTATAGTTGATCGTGTAATGTTTCGTTCTCTCATTCTCTTTGTTGGCTGAATTCTGCTTGTGACAAAGGAAAAATTAGCTTTTAATAACACTCATTAAATTTACATCACTAACTGTCAAGCTGTTATTTATTAATCGAGTTAAAACAAAAGATTTGAGCTCAGTTTCCTCCATGTTGTCCTTGCTCAAATAAATATGGTACGATATCTGAACTTTGGAATTAATACCAAAATAGAGATTCACCAGTGTGAAGATTTGTTGCTTTTGTTCTGATTTAAAACGGTTATCTTTGTTTTTACATTGTTCATCAGACAAATCAAGACATTTAAAGAAGTCACCATGGGCTTCAGGAAATGGTGATAGCCAGTTTCACTATTTTCTGTGTAGCTAATAATTAATCAACAATCAACAATTAATTGAGTAATCAAGACACTAACTGTCCCTCTGATTAATTGATAATGAAAATAATAGTCAGTTGTATCCTCATACAAAAAAATGCTTTTTTTATACTTAAAAAATTATACATTTTTCTACAATTTCTCATTTAACAAAAGAATCTGGACTATTAGATAGGGCGATAAGATCATGATTATTTCAAACTTTTTTTCTTGATTATGATTTATGATGGATTATTTTGGCGCTCATCTGCCTCTCTTTTCTTGAACCATGCACTCTTCATATTCAGCAATGTGATTGTGTTCCAAGTGATTAAACAAATTGGTCGTTATCCATTTTGCATTCACCACTGTCTGGTAGTCGTGACTGATAAGACCCAAACGAGAGGCGAGGCGGGTGACTGCGTCATTGTTTCCAAAGGTCTCAGTTTCTGCCCGTCCAGGCTACAAAACAACTGAGTTTTCAAACTAAAGTCTCCATTTTAAGGGGCTCGAAAACTGGCAAAAGTGATGCATTTTAAAACTCAAACTTAGTACTGTGGACGTAGCCTGAAGCTCAGTGTTCGTGCTTGTGTCATCCATATCGCCAGCTTTGGTTTGAGTGAACATGGACTAATGTTAGTTGGACGGGGAGGAGGCACATCGCTGAACACGAGGTAGTTTTTATACTTTTTCAGTTAATCGCCCAGCCCTACACCTAAATATTGAATTATGTCTAAAAATGAACATAAACAGAACTTTGCCAATATAAAATATAGTCTAAAATTAGAAAAGCTGTGATTTAAATCAGGATGTATTGGATAAAAATCATAATAAAACAAGATTAGAAAATCTGAGCATTCACTGTCAGCTTTCTTCACTTGCGGTTCAATACCCAGCTCTTTGACTAAAGGCAAATGGCTCTCATGAAAACACCTTGCTCCTCAATCCACTGTATAGCCAGTCACGTTTTCTTTAAATGACACTGTGACCTTGAATGTATACTGCGATATCCTGCTATGTGTTGAATAATGTTTCGCTTTCTGTGCTCTCTGGTGCCGGAGCCACCGAGAGGCTGTATGTTTTGCCATGACAGTAAACATGATCAGAAACCTTAGTGCACTCTGTAAACATGGCTTTGTGTGCTCTGAGCTTTGTGCATCATGGCTTGTTGCCTCCAGCGCTATGCTAATGATTCATATGCTAATGAGCATCACTCAGAGCTATTGGCTGCTGTTGGAGCAACTGTAATTCCTCCTATATATTCTTATCTGCTGGCATTTCCTACACTCTGTCCTGCTTTCCAACATCCTCGCCTCCTCTTTGTCCCGCTCTCTCATCTCTGTCTGTCCGTTTGAGGAGTGACTGCAGCACAGCAGCTGATGAAACATACAAAAGTCAAGTGTTAACTGGGCTATTCAGAAAAACAGCTAAGCTAAATGGCAACATTTTCTAGGGTAACATTTACAATTGCTTACTAGATTTATAAACTATATTAATACTTAAAATCAAAATTGCTTTTATAAAAGAGTTTAAAAAACACTGAACCTGACTAACAAACCAATGTCTTATCTTTGTTTACCCTCAAAGTTATCTATGTCTCTGTCTTTGTTTTTGTGTCACCCTCCTTTCCCTTTTCTACCGAATGATGGTGTGTGTTCGTCCCTTTGCCACTTTATCTCTGTGTCCTTGTCAGAATGTCACTGATTTCTTTTTCCACGATTGTTCCTGTCTTTTCTCACCTCTGCTTCTACTGTAGCACCTTTATAATCCTTGTCTCTTTTTTATCTTTCATGTCATTATCTTTTGTTTGTTTTTTGTTTAACCCTTGTAAAGGTAAAAATAAACCCCCACAGGTTAAAAAAAAAATGTGATGAAAAGGTCAGTAATACCAACTAGTGAATATTTTTATTGTCCACTGATCAGCCGATTATTTACTTTATGAATTGTTTTGGCTTTAAAATGTCAGAAAATAGTGGAAAATATCCGTCACTTTCCCATCTCCAGGTGGCATTTCTTTATTGCTAGTTTTGTCTGATATACAGTCTAAAACACAAAGATTTCAAATGTACTATCATACACAACAAAAGAAAAGCAGCACATCCACACAATTGAGAAGCAAATTTTTGGTATTGTTGCTCAAAAATCATCTTAAACAATTAATTACTTATCAAAATAGGTGTTAATTAATTTTCTGCCAATCAACTAAATAATTTATGGACTAGTTGCCAATCAACTAAATGATTTATGGACTAGTTGCTTCAGCTTTAGTTATTAAAGCCCAGTTTACATGTTTAAGACATATAAGAGAAAAGTGTGTTCAAGAAATTGACTATTTAGTTTTAAATAGCAATTTGAAACAAATATTATCCAACAACAGGGAGTGACATGAGCAGTTAAGTGTTGTCATTATATATATATATATATATATATATACTATACAACAAGCAGGTAGACATAACTTCAGATAACCACTAGTTTGCGACAGCAGATACCATTTTGAAGGAAGCATCATGCTTCCCAGATTACATTACATTACAATAACATAACAATGAGAAATGTTGGTAGTTATTGTATTTGGGAAATCACAAAATGTGGATTTCAGATATATCTGCAAAATGTTCACTGACAGCATATTTAATTTGTTTTTCCTACAATATCTGCTCTTTTGTTCATTGCATGGTCATGTTGAGGCACTCACAGCACTTGGTTAAGGTTAGGGAGAGTTTGTTGTCTTGCTTAAATAAAGAAAAAGTCAACATTGGCTTGAAGCATGAGACAGGTTGACTTATTAACATTTAACTGAAACCGTGATCTTTCCCTAACCTTAACCACAGTGCCTCTGTTGTCTAAAGGTTTCCAGGGACCATAATCCAGGTAGCAAATACATTTTGTCCAAAAAGAGAATTGGAAATCAAATTAGTCGTATAAACTTGTCATTTCTAGGAGATAGGTTTAACAAAGTCAGATTTTGTGTGTTTAAGGTCAAGAGATATTGAGTCACTTACTCTTCTGATGAATCACTTGTATATGAATGATACATTTCTGGTCATAAAAGGAAAAGATTAATAGGAAAGCGTTTGCTCCAGGAGAGACGAAGCTGCCTGGAACTGGTCTCATGCCATTGGCTGTTTTATGGGAGTGGAAGGGGGAGGAGAGTGGGAGGAGGGGGGAAGTAAGAGGCAGAGGCAGAAACAACCACAGAGGCATATCGACAGACATGAGGAAAAAGTGCTGTTGAACATCCAGGTGTGTGATGAACATGATGACAGCAGGACTTATGAGGACGCAGCTAGCCACATTGTTCTGAGCAGGGAATCCCCTTCTGTCCCTCTCACATCTTCAACATCTCAAGAGGCATCTTTAACTTCCTCTGCACAGCTATGGCACCTTCATTATTCTGGATTCTGTTTTCAACGTCCTTTATCCTGTCCCTTTTCTGTCTCTCACTTGGCCCTCTGCTCTGTCGTCGTACTCAGTTGTTCCTGTTTCTCCCCATCCTCTCCCTCTTCCGTTTTGTTTCTCACATCCTCCCACACTCTCTCAACATTGTACCTTCTCCACCCTAACCTCTCCAGCCTCCTGAAGATTTTATGATTCTGTTAAATGATAGATGAGGTGCACTTGATAGCATATTCTTGACTGCTAGAAATCTATCCTTCTCTGAAGCTCTGAATCTAATATTGTTCTGTCTCGTGTGTATGCACTGTACAATATGTTTATGTTTACAGTGTAGTGCCTGGATGTGGGTACAGATCCGCTCAGGCCCCAAGCTTTGCTCTTTATTAAAGAAAATGATTGTGCGAGGCTTGACGTATATGAGATGTGACATGATAAATAATAGAGTGTATTGTGGATGCATTAGAGATAGATACAGTAAGATACATAAAGAGGCCACCTGCCTGCAGGACACTGAAAGCTGTATTCAAATAAACATTCAGCACTGTGCTCTGTCTGAAAGCCTCCTGGCTGCAGCCTCCTTAAAATCATTTATTCGATACAAGTACTGCATTCATCATAGAGTTAAAAACTGAACTACAAATCTCCCAACCAGAAAGAAATCCTCAAAGTCTGATAAAGAAAAAAAAATCAATCATATAAAAATAAACATTAGCATTTAGTGAGAAATATTTCTTTTGCCTTTCCAAGAATGCATTTTTAAAGACAAGACAATGAGCAGGAAATTGCAACTGAAAATTGGGAGTCATAGTCATGGAAACTGATCTCACTAGAGACCAAACAACAGTACTTGTAGTTTGTTGAAAGAACAACTGACTGTATTTTTATGAACTGCAATGTCTTGCTGGCGGTGAGAGTAACTACTATCCTCTAGCAAAGGTGTAAAGTAGCTTGACATTGTAACATTCAAAGATGTGGAGGGTGGCATCAACAGCACATGTGACTTTTTAGGTTTTAATCTCTTAAATTTGACCAAACTTGGTAGATCAGAAAAGCAGTCATATGGGTCATTTGGTATTTTTGCATTGACAAGTGACCTGTTTTGTCTGTTTAGGTGTGAGGAAACTACAAACTCATAGTCTTCTTGGTCTACATCTGAAGCAATCTGTTCTAAGGTTTTCAGACAGCTCTTTAATATTCATAAGATGCATTAAAAAATATCTATACTGCATGCAAAGTGCCTGATTTCATCCTGAACCTTTAAACAAGGTTGTACCAAAACCTTCTACTGTCCCCTTGAACCTCTTTCAAGTGTTTTACCTCATTTTAATGTTTTCATTTTTTTTACAGCTTTATCCCAGAACCTCTGTGGAATTTTGCAGAGATCTCATTCATATAATATGGTTTCCACTCTTACTCCTGAGTAAGAAATATGTCATAATGTCATGATTGGGTTTATACTGTTGTTTTCGTTTGTAAGACTTACAATACAGTCAAACAGTCATGTTTTTTTTATTAGCAAATCTGTGACAAGCGCTCTTCAGTGACTCTGCTCACTTTCATAAATAATTGGAGGGACACATTTTTGAGTCAGCTCAGCAAATCGTGATGTCACACCGTCCTCATTTTTAGACTTTATGTTTTATCCTACACGGCTGCATAGTGGCTTGGAGGTTAGCACTGCCACCTTCAGCGTAATAATCCTGTGTTTGAACCTCTTTTAAATTTGTATGTTCTTTCTTTATGTTTGTTGATCTCTCCAGTTTCTTCCAACAGTCCAAATAAAATGCAGGTCAGGTGAACTGGTCGCTCTAAACTGTCTTCAGGTTTGAATGTGGTTGTTACATACTGCAGAAGAAGTGACTACACACCAGAAGTCTATTTAATGTCCCTGATGCAGGGGATTAACCTCCTAAACAAAATGAGTAGAAATAGGATGAGCACATTACACTGTTTTGTGAAAATCTATAAAGTGGCAATCTGTTAATGTTGCTCCACTAAGACAATTTGTGATTTGAACATACCATCAGATGCCAACAGCAGACAGCAGAACAGAAACCACATATAAAACTTCCATTAAAATACAGATTTTCTTCTTGTGACATTTAATTTCACAATTAAAATTAAATGGCAGATTGCATCGCTTTAATTTAGCATCATCATGCCTTCTGCTGTTTTCTTCTCCTGAGATGTTTTCATTGTGTTAGTAGTCGTTAGCCTGCAGAGTGTGTTGCTGAAAAACCTCTGTTCTGAGAAAACAGAACATATCCAGAAAGGACGTACAAACAGGAGCTTTTTGTGATGAAGATGTACAAACAATGTCATTGCTGTAAAAAGAAGGAGACACCAATTATGTTTTAACCCCTTTCTGCAGTGTCCCTTGGTATGTGGACGCTGGTGTCTACAATTTTACATGTGAGACGAGATGCTCATTAACCACAACTAAGGTCTTTATCATACAAATATTGGTCTCAAATCTTTTAGCCACTTACAAGCCACAAATGTGTGAAATTATAACCTTATAAGTGCTACATTTGTTAATAAAAGCATCGTCTAACTTTCCTTCCATTTTTATTACAACCGAAAGAGCAAATAATTTCCCTTTCAAAACAACATTCTTCTGCAACACTTGTAAATGTTATTTAATCATCACAATGTGAACAAAGTAGTTTTACTTTGTCATTCATCCACATTATGTGCTAGTAAAAGTCTTTGATTTGTGTGTTGGAGTTTCAGTTATTTTTTGTCTTTTTTATTTGTTTGGCATGATGCAATATTTCTTGCTGAGAACTAACGCAGCAGAGTCATATGCAAAATACAGCATATTTTGTAAAAATATGTCTTTTGTAATAAAAAACTAAGTCAAGTTGATGATGTAGATAATTATCTGCAGCAACAGATGGTAGTTTTGCTGAGATCTCCAAACAGGATCAAGTCCAAAATGTTGTTTCCTTCATTATGAATAAAACTTCACTTCATTGCATGGTCTGTCTAATTTTGTTTTACAGCAGGTTTAAAAAATGATGAGTCCTGTCTATGTAGTGAACATTTTATGGCATATGTGCTCTTCATGTCTTTGTCGTGAGGTTATGATGGGAAAACATTATGTAAGAGTAAAGAGTCTATGTGACTCAGCTGGAAAGAGCAAAGTGTTATCACCCTCAAGAGTTCAATAAATATAGAGTTCAATAAAACACGGGGGTCAATAACTGTAACTACTGTCTGCTGCTCTGTTGAAAGCACTTTCCATTAAGTGATAAAAATTTGCAGAGAGTAAGTAAAGTAAGCTGTTTAATATATTACAATAGAAATCTATGCATTTTTGCTGCCTGTCTAGAATTATCTTACCCTCCAAATGATCCCGTTTCTCCATAAAAGAGGGCGGGGTATAGACACTTGTCTGCTTTGAAAAGAATCTGGGGGTGTCTTTGTTTTTCATTCTACATCATTTTGATTTGGAGTTCAGCATTTGCTTTTCCCAAAGACATGGCCTGATCATGTATTGTACATGATCAGGCCATGTCTTTCTTCAATTATACTTCCAACAATAATTACATTCTTACTTATAGTCTTTTACTCATTGCAATAGAAAAGCAGGAGGTTTGTGGTGGAGATTACGTAGCTTGATGAGTGTCACTGAAAAGAAGAAGACTACTAATGTTAACTTCAGCAGACTCAGTGTTGTCTTCACTATCAACGATCTCTGCTGGCATTGGAAACCGTTGTCACAGTGTCAAAGTGGTACTGTTGTGCTTGTTAGTTCTTTTTGAGGAGGAACGCATCAGCTGCAGTGTAGCCTATGATGTAGCAACAGTGGCTATGTGCGCAGGCTCTGTAGCTATGTTATAACCCCTTAACACAGTAATAAATACAGTCTCTGCAGGTGTAACAAACCATTAAGTGGCAGCTCCATAGGGTTTCGTAAATGTTTGGCTTTACATAACTTCCTGTTTTGAACTCTGATATTTATTCAAAGTTCTGTGTATTATCTAATGTAAAGCTTACTCTGCATTGTGTTAATGTGTGCTTTCCTTTTGTTTGTGTGTAAAGACATGTTCCTGCATGGGTCATGCATGTGAGAGTGAGAGTGTGGTTTTGCATCTCATTATAGTTAAGTGGTCCCTCGTCACGTTTTGATCCTCAGAAGCCGGCTGTGGTCCTGGCATCATACCAATTTGTTGCTCTTCCCTCATTCATCATATTTTACAACACGTGTCGCAAACTGTTGCTGTTCTAAAGCCCCTATAATGAGCACTTCAATTGCAAAACTGCTTTTGTAAACAACGATCAAGACACAGCTCTAAGATCTGTCTTCCCCCGCCCGTCATTCTCTGTCTCTGTCTCCCTCTTGTCTCTTTGCAGGGGAAAAGGAATAAGCCTGGGGTGGAGGCTGCCAGCTCTCCAGATTCTGTCCGAGGTCGAGGGGAAAATAAAGCCATCAAGTAGGTGTCAGGGAGGGTGTAGATGAAGGCATATGGAAATGATCCATGATGCAGTGATAGTATCACATTTTAACAGCCATTTCTGATTGGAAAGCTAATCTTGTAGCTCCCTACATGAGCAGAAATGTCCACGCTGAAATGATGTCCTCGAGACAGGGTTATGTTTCTCATTTATCAAAGAGGCTGAATCTTACAACCGCTTAACAACACAGTGTAGGAAGGTTACTTGTATATTCTGTCTGTATAAATCAAATGTTGGATAATGGATGAATAAGATTTACCTTAAAATGACATATTTGAAAGAAATGTCTGGACATAATGGTCTACACAAAATTACAATGAAATCAGTTTGGAATATACAAAAAAAATAGCAAAGCACAAACATTCAAAATCTACATCTTATCTACAACTTAGTGTTGAAAACAGTCAATTCTGAATATTCACAACTATATCTTTCTTTAAAATAGTTGTGAACTTGAACTATTTGTTGTTTATGTCAGTCAGTCATTTATTACTATTTTACTATTATTTTACTTACAGATTTCATTATCTGAGTTCATATTCAGTGTGTGTTTTCAGTAACCTGTTGTTAATACTGACTTTTCTGCCTCCTCTTTTTTATTTGTTTCCCCATCCCTGACAGAGTGCTAAAGCCTGCAGGTCACTTCTTTTTTTCTCCATTCTGGATGTTTTATCAAGCACTAATATTTCATCCTATCAGGATCATTACAACACTTATCTTAAACTCTTAAACTCTTTACTTAAGCTTTTAATTTAAAAAACCATGTGACAAATGTTACACTAATTTCTTATGAAGTATTCAGTATCCATGTTTTAAGACCTGTGCGCAGATTTACAATACAACTTTATAGGCATTGACATTATCACATTTCTCCTATATATTAACACTCTGCCTGACCTTTAGAGTTATGAGACACTATTTTAACTTTGATCTTTTTATGGTGGTTTTCCTCTGCCCTGTTTCTCAGCACTTCTCTCAGATGTCATGTTTTGCTTCTTTATAACTGTCCTTGATTGTTTGCTGCTCTTACCTGTCTCACCTTTCTCTATCTCCCCGCCACAGTGATCTAGACAGAGACTTTTGGAATAACAATGACAGCAGCAATGTGCAACAGAGGTGGAGCTCCTACCCGCCCAAGGAGTTCCTCTTAAACATGTCTCCCTATGCTCCCTACGGAGACCCTCGCCTCACGCCCAAGTGAGTCTCAGTCATGGCTGGTAAGGGACCCCTCTATCAGGGCAGGGCTGTAGTGAACAGGGGCCTGTGTACACCTTGAAAACCCCCCACAAAACTGTATGACTGGTTGACATAATAAAGTAGGACATTATTTGCAAGGTAAAGATTTCTTGCACGCCAAATCAGTGAGTCGGCTAATTGTGTGCATAAGCACCTGGCATATAACACACAAAATACTCTGAATCAAAGCCAGCGGTTGATCAATAGATCCCTCTGAGCAGTGAAAAGGTCAGATTTGATAGCCCAAAGGGGGGGAAGAAGGCCTCATTTTGTAACACTGTCTGGCCACATGTCTTTTAACAGAAGTCTCCTCTCATCCCTGGTAATCCTCATGTTTTTGCATTCAGGCATGTCCTCAGTGAGGTGGTGTTTAGTATGCACTGCTGGCCATGCAGCACCTGATAGAGATGTGCAGCACCATCCCTCAATATTGCTGATTCCTAGGACTGCCCAAACATTGACAGAAATTACGGCTATTTTCCAAATGATCGCTTTTACATAAAAAAACAGTGTTCATGTCTGACAAAAGCCATACAGAATGAGTTGATATGTCCTATTGAAAACACAAATCAGGCTTTAAATAATGGCTGTTTATGAGAGAAGAATCCAGAGAGAATATAAATTAGATACGACCCTCCTTTATCATACTATCTGGATTTTGCAGTAAAAACTCAAAACACAGGACAATACATCAGGAAAATAATATTTTATTATTTATTATTTATTATTATCACATTATTTTTCACAGTGTAAAATGGTGTACAAGTACAAAGGTTTGATAGGTCCTTTCCCCACAGCCCTGCTAGACTCATCAGACCCTCTTTACCTCTCACCTGCAGCCCATGGGGTGTTGCCATGGAGATGGACAACCCTCAGAGAGCAGATCTCACTGTTTCACCTGAACCTTTTGGCCCTTTATACAATCCAGCCTCTCAAATCCATGTAACAAAGTATTCAAATCTGCTCCACAGGATAGTGTGGCAGACTTGATTTAAACACATACTTACCTGAGCCAATGGGGTTTCCACAGAGGGTTGACTGTTGTTTTATTGTTTGTTTTTCTAATGTGTTAGCCTGAAAGAATCGTTGCTTTCTGGCAGAGAGTTAGTTGAGAGGATCAACACCAGTCTCATACAGTAGCTTTCATTAAATATGAAGCAACCAGTAGCCACTTAGCTTAGCATAAAGACAGGAAAGCGCTAGCCTGACTCTGTCCAAAAATGAAAAAAAAATCCGCCTGCCTGCACCCCTAAAGTTTAACACCTTTATATCTTGTTGATTTAATCTGTGCAAAAACCACAGTGTAAAAATGACAATTTGCTTTGTTTTATATGTGGGTTATGGCCAAGAAATAGTCAAAAGCATAACCAACAGTATTCATTGTTTTTTTTAAATAGATAAAGCAAAGAAAATTCAACTTGCTAATTAGTGAGTTATAAAGTGTTGATAGACAGATTTTGAATAGCGAAATTGAATTTCCTTGTGTTTCCACTGTTTGTGCTAAGCTATGCTAACTGACAGTTGGCTGTAGCTTCATATTTGACAGTCAGCTGTGAGACTGGTTTCACTCTTGTCATCAACTCTCCACAAGAAAGCCAATGTGTTTAATGTGTTGGTTTCTTTTCCACTTTTTTTTTTCTTTTTTTTTTTGTGCGTGTGGAGTTGTTATATGTATTTATTCCTCTCACCTCTCACTCTGTGTTTTCTGCTCATTTGTTGTCACTACTCCCACTATCTCTCATAGTACTGTAAGTGCTTTGAGGCCGCCTGATAGCCCTCCTGAGTCTAGTCAACTGAGCCCTGTTCTAAAAATAGGGACACTGTATCCGTCGTGTGCAGTACAACAATTAAGTGTTTGGATGGTAAAACGTCTGTTTCATATCAGCTTCCATTCCATCACTTATGCATCTCACATGTCACTGAGGCATTAAGTGAACCTGTTTATTCTTATCCTCTCTAATTACATCTCACTTGACTCTTTCAAAACCACAGGGAGATCAATTACTCTGTATCTGTGCAGTGATGTTGAAATTATTGTAAAATCAGTGAGCAGCAGTGATTGTTGTGATTGCAGTGCATTATATTATTGACTTAACTATTTATATTTAAATGACAATTAATAGGTGGCATTTCTGAGATATTTGATAGCAGATTAGTGAGTCAACCATTTCTTACTCCTTACCGTTGAAATAAAGATACTTTAAGGCAGGTAAAGCAAGTTTGTTTATCACCTTTCAAACTCAGGCAATTCAAAGTGCTTTACATTAGGTGAAAGAAATGCATTGGAAAATAGATTTTAAGAACAAATAGAATAAAACTGGAATATTAAAATACACAGGAGAACAGCAGAGTTTTTAGGATATTGATTAGTCATATGTGAGACTTGTGTGTACAGTGTTGAACAAAACAGTTGCCCAGCCACAACGTATCTCATGGTTCCCTACACTTAATGTCTAAATGTTGTTGAAGACGTCATCCTGGTGTGCAGCTGTGTGTTGTGTGATTTGTCCTCAATCAGTGGAAGGTCCCTGCACTGAAGTCGTCGTTCTGTCTGTACTCGTCTCTGTGACGTCTAAGTCTCGGTCAGCTGGGGTGGGCAAGGTGGCATGATGAGAAATAATGGAGTAATTATATGAAAATACTCTATTTTCCTGCAGAAAATACTTGTAAGCCATGTGAAACATTTTACACAAAGTCACATTAGATATTTAAATGCTATTGTTTTCATCATGAGCTGCAGGTGAGTTTCTGTGAGATTACAGAGACATTAGTGTTCTGTTCTCATCACCTCCATCTGCAGTCTTGAAAGATGATGCATTTGCATCATTACTCAGCTATTATGCCTAATTCACAGAGCCAGCAGGCTGGTCATTGCTGTCCCCCTGTGTGGAGTGAAATGGGGCAGACCTGCTGCATCTCTTGGCCCATTTCTCACTTTAGACATTTCCAAAAACAGATTGTTGTGGTTTGTGTAACTGCAATAACAAAAAGTTCCCTATAGGAATTGCCAGTATCTTGCCAGTATACCTGAGTGCATTGGGCATTATATGTTATCCTAATAAATGATTTACAGTCGGTAACCTTATCTGTTGGCCCTCAATTTTTGTGCAGTTTTGAACAGAACTATTGTTTGTTGTTTATCTCAGTCAAGTGTCCAAAGAGCAAAACAACTGTGCTCTCTAATTTACTCACTACACATTAAATGTCAGCTCAGACCTCTTCGCTGCTTAATTTACAGTGTCTGGTTGACCAGCAGCTTTTCTTCCAAGTTCTTATTGTATGCTGGACACTTGTGGCTGGACCGAGTGTCCAGAAAGTGTCTTTGACTAACTTTACTGATGATACTTTTGCTCTCCGGCTCTGTACGTCTGTGCGTCTGTCTCTCGTCTGTTCATCTCTCTCTCTCTTCTTTCTATCCTCTCTTGGTCCTTTTCTTCGTGTCTGTCCGTGTTTCTTTGTCTCTGATCCACCCCACCGTTCCTCCCAGTGGGGCTGTGGATAAGGGTGGGCAGGGCGGTGCTGGACCCTCACCGGGGGCCAGTGACAGCGGGGGTGGTGCGTGCTCTGGGAGTGGGGCGGGGCCCAGTCGCAGTGACAGCGTTCGAAGCATGGTGACGGGGGGCAGCAAGGCCGGGCGCTGGCAGACGGTCCAGAGCCACATGCATGCCGGAGGCCTGCGGTTTGGCAAGTGAGTGGCGCATGGTGACAGGGGGCACGCATGAGGGAATACAGTGGGCACAAGAAAAGCATGGTGTGGATATCAAGGAAGAGTGTGAGTTTGTAAAGGCATCATGAATGATACTGTTGCATGTACTCTCAAACATGAAGATTAAGCTATTTTTGACATGTGCAGATGAAGATAATGTAAAGAAGGCCTCTGCTTTGCAGAGTGTACCTGTGATGTATGAGAAACCCTTGAAGTGTCTTGACTACAGAGAGCTTCCTCACTCATAAACAAATAGCAATTTTATGTCAGCTGCCAAAATATCCACCAGCTGATGTGAGGACAGTCTCGTACAAAGTGAATCCACACAGTCACACTGTTCCTCTGCAGGCTCCAATTTACTGAAGGCTGTGACAGTTTTAAGAATTTCAAACGAGACAGATGCTCACAGAAGATCTTCAGAAATAGCTTGTTTATTCATCTGATGGAACAGCTTTTTAAACTCAGAGTGAGTTGTTGCATAAACAGCAGGTGAGCAGTTTTATCAGGCAAGTGATGCAAATGAAAGCCTTTCCTACAACATGGCTGAATGCAACATCATTTAACCAAAGTTTGCTTTGTATCAACCTCTGCAAAGAACTGAGATTTAGATTTTTGCTTTAGTTCTGCAATTAGGTTTGTACAACAACCTGTCGAACTGCAGGTAGCAATCACATCAAGTCACTGTTGGTAATACTAGAGCCAGATGATATTCAATATGATCGACTGATGGTGTAAACAACATTGATTGGTAATAAAAATTATGAGACGTGACCAATGAAAAATGAAAATAACCAAGATTAAGTATTGTGGATAACCACAAATACTTTATACTTTTGTATTGCAGGTTGTTTAAAGCAAAATTGCTTGATATTCTTTTAATTAACTCAAATGACAAATATCAATATCTTGTGACCCCTTCATCCCAGTATGTAATGAATAATTGAATAATTGTTAGAGCTCTGAAATGGTGAAAGTAACAAGTTTATCAGAAAGAAATACCAATGATGATAGATAATCTGACAAAATGCATTGTTTTGTGTAGCACACAGATTTACATTTAAAGCCTCTGGTGTACAGCAACTCTTATCTTGAAAACTCTGGCTGGCTGAACCCAGCACACAAATCACACAAGCTGGAAGTAACACCACCTTCGCAGAGCAAAATGACTGCTGTAAACAAGCCAGCCGGGAGTGATAAGGTCAGAGCCTAGAGGCCACTTTCAACTCCATTAATGCTCTGTATTCAAATAAGAATCTTTCCCATGCATATGAGTATAAAGTCGTTGGTTGGTGAAAAGCTGTATGTTTTTGGAAAATGCCAGCAGCACATTAAAGAGACTAATGAATAATAAATATAAGATCTCTGTATGTAAATCGTAGCCCGGATAATCAAACAGCCTTTTGTACTCTATGGCCTAAACGGTTAATTCATTAAATACTGAGAAAAACAGCTGAATAGATTCTTGTGTAGCCTGATGTTTCATAGTTAAAGTCATTCTACCATTCAGTCAGTCATTGTTAGCCAACTTTTGACCAACTTTCTAACTACATGACCTATTAGACTTGCAATAGAGTACATGGACACTTGATCTTCAGTTCCCTTGTCATATTATTCTTCACTCCTGTCACTCTTCTGTTTTGCTCCCTTTTTACTCCCTTAAAATCTATCTGAATTTCCATTTCTCCTCTGGAATTGGTTTCTATTTTGGGGCATTTACCTCAACCTCCTCACTGTCTCTCTTCCACTCTTCCTCTTTGATTCTTCACTGGTGGCTTTTTTTTTTTTTTTTTTTTTTTTTTTTTTTTTTTTTTTCTGGCCCTAATTAAATAATCATTCAAGGTTCATAGTCATCTTAATTGACTTTCAAGCAAGAAAAAATGTGAGAATGGCCCTCCAAGCCAGTAACAGGATACAGCTTATACAGAGGGCTCATGCTCAGGGCATATGAATGACTGGTGCTCTACAGACAGTAAAAGATGGACAGTACCTGAAAGCACAAGCAGGTACAACCATCAAGGACGTCACTGTGAGAGAAGGGCTCGGGCTTGGAGAGCCTTTCAGTTTTTCAAATGAGTTAATTCTTTGACAAATTTATGACACTGAACAGACTGGCAAAATGTATGAGCACATGGACTGGCTCCCAGATGTCTGGCCGAATGCCACCATGAATCCAACCAGATATATTGATTTATCATGATGTCAGTTATGATAACGTATTTGTTGGATCCAGAAATGATGTGCAATACAGAGCTTTCTATGTCGCTGGACCTTTTTGACTTATCCTGGCCAAATATTTTGGTTCATATGCTCAGATGTTCAAATAACAATAGTTTCTCTGAAATGTTTTGTTACACTTTCATCCATTTCATTTTACCTCTGTTCACTAGTCCTCATGACACACAACAAGTCTGATTGTCACTCGAGGAACAATATATCATGTGGAGGAAATAACCCTTTCACAATGACCTTGTCAAACAAATTAAAAAATATATAAACAGTAAAAAAAAATATATAAAATTGATCCTTTAAGATCTTGAGTTTATGAATTGATTGGACTATTTCTGTTTTTTAATTTATTTCCAGATTTTTGTGAAGATAAAATTAATGACCTGAAACTCTGTAGTGTAGTTATGACATCTTTAATTTCAAATGGCAAAGTATGAGGAGCCGCTAGGTCTGGAAGTATTTTTCCCCACCATAAATATTCATTTTAATGTCAATTTTTAATGAAGTTTTATTTTAATGATGTCCTTAATGGTTCTCAAGAGAGTCTCCTGGACATTTTTACAATCACATAGGTTTATGTAATGGACATCAGAAGTTATTATTTGAGCTATGTTTCTGAGAAATCTTGTCATTTCCATCACTGTGGTATGACGGATGCCTCTAAATACAATGATACCCATAAGCCTCAGCTGCAGTTGCTATGTAGACAAAGCCAGTGTGAGGCGTGATCAGAGCAAAATCAAATCACATCATTGTTGCCTATGGGAACAAAACACCGCCAAAATTGACAAAGAACAAATTAAAACTAAAGAACATTTTGTCATGTTTTTAAATAGTATTGCTCTCGGCTTCCCGTCACTGTTAGCAGCTCACATAAAAGTTTAAAGCTTGATTGGATATTTCTTATTGAAATGCACCTTAGGAGACATATTTAATGCTTTAGCTGGGTTTTTATATGCACAGACTTGTGCCTTTGACTTTTCATCAAAGAAAAGATACCAGATATTTTTGAATGCAGTTGCTGATCTTTTCTACTAATGATTCAACTTGGAGCTTCATCCGAGTGCTTGGATGTTCTCCAGCTATCCGTCACCTATAATGTTGTTGAGACTTTGACTATCTGGAACCCGAAAATGCTCAAAATACCTTCACCCACTTGGAAAGTCTATAACACTTGTGCTCAACAGAAATACAGCAAACAACTTTAATACATTAATTCACATTTAGTCAGTTAAAATATTATGCACAAGTAAGTAAACATTCTCATCAAAGCCTTTCCTCAGGAAAGACGGCGTGCTATTTGTGAGTGCGTGTGTGTGTGTATATGAGAGAAAACGTGCCTGCATGAGTGCATGTATTTGAGATCTGTCTTGTACTTACTTGATCCAGCATTGCTCTGCTCCTCAGGGGGGCTGTCTCCTGGCTCTCCAGCAGAGTTAGAGCCGAGTTAATACTGAAGAGCGCCGCTAACACAACTCAGGTCCAGGCAGTAAATCCTCCCTCGCAGCATTAGCTCCAGACAGAGCTGTTTAGCACAAGCTTACAGTCATCAGGCAGGGCAGTGATTGAGGGGAGGATAAGGGGTGAAGCATTATTACATGATTGTAAGAGTAGCAGACCGGTAATTAGAGAGCAGACTTAAAGAACAGTGATTGGAGGTGGCGTGGAGATAGATTGATGTGAGGGCTGAGGGCTAAGAAAAGATTAATAGACAGAGGAGATGAAGAGCGGTTGAGCTCGGAAGCAGAAAGGTAAAGAGAAGAGTGGGAGAGGAGCAGACAGGACCTTAGAGAAATACTGGTGCAGGGAAAAGGCAACAAGGCAAAAAGGTAGAAGTAGGTCAGGACTAATTAGGGAGAGAGGTAACGTACAGAAACAATTTAGCGCTGCAGCTGGAGACCAGACTCAAGTTAAGTGATAGTGATACTTAAACTTCAGCTTTAATTTAATTAGACTTAAGCAGAGGCCTGTTTTGACACCAGTCTGGAGAAGAATAATCGAATGTTGACACATTGCATGCCTGTTCAGCCACACACTCGTCCACTGTCTTACAGCAGAAGCTCAAAATTCTATACAGATGTTTAACAGTAATATAAAGCTTTTTGACAACTCTGTTCTTCTTTCTCTCCCTCCTTTCTCCCTCTTTCACTGACCTTCTTTGTTGATTGTTCTCTCTTGATCCTCTCTCCCTTGGAAATTCACTGCGGACACTATGTTCTCACATTTCAATCTGTGCTGTATTTATATATGTTTTTGCCATTTTTATCCTCTCCACATTCCTTTTGAGATCACCATGATTATGTGCATCCAACCTTTCTAAATTCTTTCAAAACATCCTGCCCGGTCCTGTATCTCCCGTGTTATCTCTAACTCCAATGTCTACCTTGTTGTATCCATCTCTTTCCTCTGTGCTCCCATGTGTCTGCTCAGTTTCGGGGACGCTTCCCTCTCCTCTGCTTCCACCCTGGAGCACATCCCATCTTCAGCTGTGGCGCGCCCAAGGCCCCTGGTCCGGCAGCAGAGCCTCCAACAGCCCCTCACTCACCAGCCCCCTCCGGGTCCCAACGACCCCCCAGTCACCTCACAGAGCCTGGGCCAGCTGCACACAGGCCCAGGCGGCGGGGGCCACCGCGGGGGCCCACGGGGGGTCCGGGGGAGTCCGGCTGGAGCCTCCCGGTACAGAGGAGGAGGGGCAGGTCGATCAAGGTCAAATCCAGGCAGCTGGGATCACATGATGGAGCAGATCCGCAACAGAGGGCTGGACGTCAAGTCGTTCTTGTAAGTTTCACGAAGTTTTCTGCTCTTGACAGAGGACACTGTTGAATATGAAGCTGTGGAATGTCTGCTGCTCTTATCATCAGTGAGACAGTGTGGATTACACCCTGACAGTATACAGTATGTAGCACTGCTGACCTCATTTTTAGGTTTTCAGGATAGTTTGATATAATTCACTTGCCTCAGTTGACTCGGTGTTTGCTGAAACTGATTTAGAAAGGTGTTGATTCAGCTTGAATGTCATTTTAGAGGCTGTTCTGTAGTTTGTGGACGTGTTGGAAGAAATATTCTAAATCTTTACTTTCTTTTAAAGTAGAATTTACACCATTAAAAGTTAAAGTCCTGCACACAAACTCTATATTCAAATAAATGTACAGAGGTATTAACTGCAAAATGTACTTCAAAATTAACAGTACTCATTGTAAAGAACAATAGCCCCTGTGGGAGCTAATTTTAATTATTTTATATGTTGTTTGTTAGTTAAACTATAACAATGCATCACGTTTTATGATATTGTAAATTATTTTTGTACATAGAAATTTAATATATAAAGTAAATGGTAAAGAAATGGTATGGTAAAACTGTGAAATGAATGTAGGGGAGTAGAAATATGATGTAGCATAAAATGGACATACTCAAATAGTGCTCTAACTACTCGCTTGATAGTATAGTTACAGTTAGCCAAGATCATTATAGTTATATACGACACCAACGCTTTCCGATCCATCCACTACTGAAAAGGGCAGCTGATTGTTTGAGGTGCAGAGCGCAGAGAGCTCTCCTCCTCCACTTGACTTGAATGATAGATTACAGATGATGTGCTCTACAAAGCAGCCTCACGTAAACACCCCCTCCCCTCCTTACCATGAACATAAACACTCACACACATCCACACACAAGGCTGTGTGCTCCTGTACTTTTTGCGTGTCTTCCCATTAACAGTGTCTCCAGGCCAGTGACCTCCCTGCCTATGTGAATCATCATTCAAATAAGGGCTGCGCACATATACAGGGAGGTGGTATCACCCATTGCCCCTGTCCTCATGAATCTCACTGGGACCAAACACATCAGTTGTTGACCCTGGGGGGAGGGGATAATACTGTGGGGAGTGGGAATATTATGCGTTTGCGATCAGTGGGGTATGAACAACCAAATGCGGCAGTTTCACCTTCCGTGTGTCCACGCCTGTCACACAACGTGGCGACTGAGCCGCGCCGCTTATGTTTCTGATCAATAGAGCTGGTGTAGGAGCTAATGATATCAGTGCCCTTCGGTTGGAGTGCGCGTGTCTTTTTTTGGTCGTCTATACAAATCCATTCGCTTTATTGATGAGCCTCATGTTGGTGCTGTTTACACATCCCCGGTGGGTTGCTGTCTCTCAAGTGCTAATGTGTTCCTCTTGTTTTCGATATTGCTTCAGCAAACACCTCTTGTTAATGCTCTACAGAAAGTGCATGCAGGCTGAGAAAAGACATCAGAAATGTGAGATATGGAGAGATGAGGGGAAGATCAGAGGAAAACTGAAGAGAAACAGATAAAATACAAAAATACCATACATTCAAAAAAAGGATGAAGACACCTTATACATTTTTTGATGTGTTTATACCTTGTGGCTATGTGCACAGTTACACATCTGTCATCATCTTTGCAAGATTTAAACCTTTACATTTTGAATGGAGGTCTGATTGCAGCTTCATATTGTAATTTATGAACATTGGCTGTGGTTACACTAGGACCCACCTTCTTTCATTCGTCACCTGCTCAAGATGACATTCAAACCAAAGCAAGACAGATACTAATCCACATAATAAAAACGTAAAATGAAGCTAAATCCTTTTATATCTTAAAATCCTCAGTCAGGTGATGTTATGGGATGCCACAAGTGAGCAAAAACATGTAGGAATTGCCCTTTTAAGAAATTGCCATGGTAAAGAAAATACATAAAGGTTGTCCTTGCACGATATGTTAGAGGCTGTATAAAAAAAGAAAAGAACTTGGTTGAGGCAGAGAAGTATGAGAAGCAAGAATTTTGTACACTATGTGCCTGCACGTGGGTTGTTTTGTGACTGTGAATTACAAGGTTAGTTGTGGGCAAATGTTCATTTATTAAGGTCACTGTTTGCATGGCAGCCTGAATTCCCGGTGCAGCATACTTTAGTAAGATGTAATTTAAATGACTTCAGGCATGTTTGGAGGGAGAGTAACAGCTGAAAATCAACACGATATGTTTCTTTGTTGCAGGTTTTTGTTAAGGCCACCTTAATTTTCATGGATTTCTTTTGCTTTTTCTTCTATGTGTTTCTCTTTTTTTTTTCTGCATGTCATTTATATTGCCTCTATTTTTCTCTCTGAAACAATCCAAACCCCTCTCTAAGGCTTTTGCTTTTCTATACCTGCACATTTATTTTTCCATGAAACAGATGATGATAAAGCCATGGAGGAAACAATAATTCTCTACCTTTCTACTAATGATGCTTATTTTATTTGAACACATTTAATGACTACCACAGCTGCAGTGGATTAAAAAAACCCTCATATGAAATTTAATATATCCCTGTACTTGTAAGAACTCACACTGTTCACTGATACGTTATATAACCTCATATATTTTTACAATGAATTTTAACAAAAAGCATCATTATACAGTATATTATCCCAAGTGTTTTGATTGATACCCTATGCTATAAAAGATTAGATATTAGAAGTGCATGGTTACTCAGATCCATACAACAACATGTCCGTGTTAAAGAAGTAAAGAAAGAATCAACCCACCTTGTGAAAAGTAAACTGGCACCAAAGTCATCGCTTTCAACGGTAGAAACTGCTCAGGCTAATGATACACCATAGAGCACATTAAGTAATGATAGACACAACACATTATCCAAAATGTGAGAATAGGGGCTTTTTAGTAATTCAAAGTCTGGATGTCATTTAGTAGCATACTCTCAATCTTGCATAACTGGTTATGGGAATGGTAAACAAAACATCTGTAGACTTTCTTTCAGCAACAACAGATCTCCTTTTTACTCACTGCTAATGTAGTCTAATTTGCGAATACATAAAATGAGAAACATTTGCCAGATGGTTGAGGGTTGTGCATTAATTATTTGTGTAAGGGAGATTTGCTCGTGGTGGTAATGGCAGATTATGTTTTCTGATGATATGAATTTTATCGGCCAGAGAATAAAACAATACTAACCCTGGATCACTCCTTCTTAGTTACTAGTTGCCTTTAACATCCCCACATGATGCACTGTATGTTAATGTTAACTCTCTTAAATGTCAAAAAATGCACATTAGAGGTCATTTTGGTGCCATTGGTGCCAGTCCACATATGACATATTGAATAAGGGCGACTAAAAGCAAACCTCGCATGAAAATGTGTTGTGCAGTGAAATGCAAAACCATATACTGTAAGTTACCTCTGGATTTTGTTGGTTTATTGCAACAAACCATAATCTACAATGTTTTCCATGTTTTGAATGTGATAATGTTCAATGATGTTAGCATTAATTGGGCTATAAGAAAAAAACGGCATGAAATGCATATACTAAAGTGTTACTTACATGTTAGATTAATAAAGTCTGTTGACTCACTCCATAGCAACAGGTCTGGTTGAGATGCACTGCAATGTAAAGTATAGACTGAGCCTTTGTTAAAATGAAATAGTGACCTCACAACAGTCTACCACCTCTCTCCCACTCTCTCTTTGTACATGCAATGAATGTGTGCTGCGTGTGTTGCTGTGTTTCTGTCACTGCCTGTTTGTGTATTTAATGTGTATGTTGGATTGTGTGTGTGTGTGTGTGTGTGTGTGTGTGTGTCTGTGTGTGTGTCTGTGTGTGTGTGTGTGTGTCTGTGTGTGTGTGTCTGTGTGTTTCTGTCACTGCCTGTTTGTGAATTTAATGTGTATGTTGGATGGTGTGTGTGTGTCTGTGTGTTGTGTGTGTTTCCTTGTGCTTACTTTGTCTACATACCTGTGTGCCCTTGTGATGTCTTGTTTGTCTGTGTGTCCAGTGAGGGGAAGATGGTTGTTCTGTCTCTAGCAATCGGGCTGGCTGAACAGGATGACTTTGCCAACCTCCCAGATCTACAGGAAGCGCCAGCAAGCAAAGAAAATGAAACCACACCAGAAAAGAGGTAATAAAGAGAAAAAGAGAGAGAAGAACAATGTAAGGAATGTGATTAGTTAGGCACAAAAATAAAACAAGTAGCTGTTTGTCAGGACTGTTTATCGCTGTTGTGTTGATGCAGTGGTCTTCACTGTAGCATTACCTTAAATATCAACAGGTCATATTCTGAAATGGTGAAGTCATTTTTACCCCAAAAAATCTGAATAAATCTCAGCTGCTTAATCTGCAGTGTATTCTACTCATAGGATTGTTACGAGAAGAAACACAGAACAGGACTGACTGCACTTTTAATATCACTTTTTCAAAATTGAAAGGATGAATGATTCACTGGCAAAGAAGTTTAAACGCATATTTTAGCCACATGAATATCAAAATGGCTTTATATTTGAGCTGAGGACTGTCATGAGTCCAGATTTCTCTTCTTTTCACTGCCAGAAATATAATTCTGGTGGAAAAATTCTGCCCTATTAAAACCCATCATATGTAATCTACTGATGGTGTAATTATACAGTATGTACATTGCTCCCCAGGCCGTTCAAACCCCCGCACGTCCATACAGCGGACATGACCTTGGTATTCTCAATGGTGGCTATGGCTCTGCTGGATACTGTTATCTTAGTTGGGTCTTCTATCTCTAACCATTATGTCGTTCTATGACTTCCAGCACTGAACTAAGGACTCAGTCTTTTTCTTTTAGTTTGTTTTCCATTTGCCATTATGGTTAGCTTTATATTTTCTCAATTTTTTCATATCACATATCACCACATTTTTCTTTAACTTCACATTTTAGGTCCCTTTCTCCCATTTCTCGTGTCCTCTGTCTCTCCACCCTGACCTTTGTAAGTCTGCTTGTCTGCAGCTCTTTCCTGCTGGTTTGATCTTTGAGTTTTAGGCACAGAAAAAAGGGCACCCTCATTATTTAGAAATAAGGTTCCTCACATGAAACACCCTTCTAAAAATATGCTAATCTCTCATCTACCAGTGATCTCACAGCAGCTATCAGAGACTAACACAGTCTCTTATCTGGCGAACAAAGGACTAAACAGGCTGCCCTGTTATCACGTCAGACTATTTGAGGGATAAAGTGCTTAACCTACTGTTTTGACACTGCTGGGCTGAGCAACAAACCTGGGCGTAGTCCCACATAACCCTGCATGCATTTGTGTTGAGTGTTCTGTTTCTTTCTTGTTTTGTTTTTCAGAAATGCTGTTTTTGAATTCCATTAAATTTCTTAAAATGCACGAAGTTTTCTCAGAACCTCTCTGCAGTGCATCCAAGTGTGCTGTTCTAACTAGGTCATCTGTGAATTTCGGTTGATGAAAAATAGCAGTCTGTCTTGGAAGAAAAGAACATGACAAACGTGCTTTCTTTTTGATGTTATTGAAACAATTATGATAATTTTTATGCCTTCAAAATTCAATTTAAAAATTTCTAAGGGTCAGTCAGAGGATGAGGACCAGCTTACCTTGCTTGTCCCCCCATCATCCGCTCTCCCTCTCTCTCTCTGAGCGGAGGTCTGTCAAGCACCTAACTCTAATCACAGCCAGCCAGTGAGCCTCTACCCAGAGGGGTCGTGTGGGCCAAGTCGTCTAGTGTCCTTCCACAACTAATAACAGCTCTCCATCATCATCTCTGTCCGTCTCTCTCTCATCTCTTTCTCTCTGCAGTTACCCCGTAAGATCCTTGCGCCCGTCTGCTGGCTTGCTCCTGGCTGTTTTCATGGAGGCCAGCAGACTGAGAACGCTGGAACAGGATGATCCCGCCAAGAATATATGTGATAAGACAAGACACTGTCAGACAGTGAAAGACAGACAGAAAGAGTGGGAAACCTTTGCTCTCAGCTTTCTAGAGAAATACGCTACAAGATAAAAATAGAAACTTCCATGGAGGTTTGAGATTCTCTTGGTTTATTAATGAAATCAAATACAGCTCGGAGCACAAATATCTACAAAGACCAGATCTGATAAAAGGGAAATGATAGGATAAAAGCAAAACCAGTGTGCACTGTGTATTAGGTCAGAACTATATTTGTTCAGACAATCCTTCTAAATTTGGATAGTAAACAAGCAGACCGAGAGGCACCCTGTCCGTATCCAACAGCTTTTATATATTTAGACATTTATAATTAAAGCTTTCTAAAAACGTACAAGCGGTAAGCACAACATTTATGTCGTTGTGGCAAACATGATACAGACATTTGCCTATTTACACAACCACCAGACACAGAGCAACATGAGCATTTATTTGGAGTCGTGTTTGTGTTTGATGAACTTAAGTCCAACATCCACTCAATTCTTTTTTCAACTCTGTTTTCGTCTTCACCTGCTCCTGAGAAAAATATTTGTCTGCCAGATGCTCCACTGTGTTCACCAGCTTACTGCCTTTGTCTTTCTGGCGTTTGGTGCTGAGCAGGTATGTTAGGTTTGAACTTTTCCCCTGAAAACAGCTGCCTGCTGCTTCTGGAAACAAGGTTGATGAGAGCAGTGAGACTGAACCAAAACACTAAATTTGTGTTCTAAAACCAAAACAGGGAGTTAAAAGACACTAAAAAGCTTTTTAGCACGAATGGGATCCACAGCGTTCTCTGACATTACACACAGCCATTGACGATATAGAAATATTGGTGCACCTTTAGTATGTTTTTAGGATTGGATCGGTAGTCACTAATCTACATCACAGCTGCTGGGTAAACTGTTGTCAGGAATCATAATTATCTCACAAAACAGAGCAATTGTCTCCGTCATTACACAAATGAAGAGAGGTTTAACTTGATTCATACTGAATGCGAATATGCAATTTGTGAATCAGTGGTGATACACAGGTAGATACTGTCATGGTGTGCACTCAGATGCTGAGAACTGCTCATCAAAGCTTGCAACATGAGAGACGATCTATTTTTACCACCCGTCACTCATTTCAAACCCCAAATACTTGCCCAGCCTGTTTTAGCCTGTTTTATCACAGCTAAATTCATGTGCACTGAGGGTGATACAGTAAAATCTCCTCTGAACAAAATGAGTTTGTTATCACCAGTGTGTTGTGTTGTGTGAGAGGTTTAATGTTAATCTGTGATTTGGGATCCTGCAGCTGCCTTGTATTTATTACATCTTAGAGATCAAATCCCTTAAAACACTAATGCTGTGATCACAGTTAATTATATTATTGTCAAAGGAGACATTTTCTTCTGAGCTGATGCGTTAGCCACAGACAAACCAGTGGCTTTTTTGTCTGTGTTAAGTGAAAGGTCCTCTAATCTCTTTTGTTTTTTGTTATGTGAGTCAGTTTGGGTCACTGTGGTGGACTGGGTATAATCACCCACCTGCAGATGACCATAATGGAAGCTCTAAAGCTGTTTGCGTTATTACCATCTCAGAAAGCTGTTGTTGCATGGCAGAGCTGCATCTTAATGAGCTTCGAGATTCACCACACACTGAGACGCAACAGGGAAATAAATATGAATAAACCCAAAAGAGCTCAATGGCCCTGCACAACCTGCACTCTGAATGTTGAGTTGGTAAAAGCTGTAAAATGTGCAACGGTGTCTGAAATGGAGCGTGTCAAAGACCGCTTGCATTCAATACAAGCCAAGACTGTGTTGTGCCCACACAAACTGTCAGTGATGGGACATTCAAATTAAGTGGGGATCACCTAATATATTTCCAACACAACATAGTGCTGCACATTTAATTGTACATAATCCTGTTTTTCTTTCACAGTGCAGAATGGCATACTTTTAAACCGCATAATTTCAGCTCTTGCTGCAAGTCCCAGTCTGTACAATAAGGGCTGTCTGTGCAGTTGACCATTAACAACCTTTAAATGAGCAACATGCACCAGTGTTACCACAAAAAGTATTTGCTTGAGAAGCTGGAAGCTCCAGTGGGAAGGAAAGAGAGAAACCTTGCAAACATAATCTCACAATGAATAAGAGGAGGACTCAGTATTCCTCCTCTCCCACCCTTTACCAGGTTTCTTCTGTTTCTTTGGAAAATGTGATGCTTGGCTTTAAGACTGGTTACTGTTTTATTTGCAGTCTGTACAGTATAAACAGAATATACAGAAAAATGCCTAATGAAGGTCATTGTATCAAAAGGTAGCTATTTAAAGCTGCGTTCATCCATAATTGTATATTAAAGGCAAACTAAATGACTATGTGTAATGTGAAAGGCATCA
>NW_019524844.1:218223-250749 GCF_002814215.2 Seriola lalandi dorsalis | reverse complement strand
GCTTCAGTTGGATGTTATAGGAAAACAAATGAAACACATTGTCAGCAAACATTTTGTTGATACTGCTTATAGGTTTCATCATCATGTTGATAAAACATGTAATCCAGGTCAAGACATATTTGCTGTTTTAAGAGATGGGGTTGTTTCATCGCACAGTGCAAACAGGTCAAGCAATTATGTTCCTTTAACATGTGATTGAAACACAACTTCTATTTAGATGAGTTAAAGGGAAACATACGGACTCCTGAGCACATCTATGTAGTGAAGTGCTTTGAACGGATCATTGAGGAAATATCATTTGAGACAGATTCTGCTGGATGTTTTATTTCTGAGCGTTTGATACAGTTTTTATTCTGATCAGTTCTCACCCCTCAGAGTCGTTTATTTTTAGAAAATCCACGTCTGCTCCATAAAGTGTGCACACAGATCTCTTAACAAACAGATGGCAGCTACATGTTGGTGCTCAACAGAAATCCCATTAGTTTCCCATGTCCAAGCTATGAGGAGGGATGCAGCAGGACAATGCGGTCGCACAAAGAGAATACATTTACTCCTGACCTGTGTGTAAAAACAAAAACATGCTAATTTAAGTTCTTGTTGTCTATTAAATGCTAAACAGACTCTCCACCAGACAGTACACATGTGATAGGAGGAGATAAGATGTCTCTGCATTGTCTCCTGGGATGTAATGACCTGCTTTGTCCAGTAACACAAAAGATAGCTCACAACTCAGTCCCAGATTGAGGCCATGAGGTCAAAAGTCGGTGCTTTGAGTTTCACTGCATCAGATCGAAGTCATTCTCCAGGGACATTGCCCTCAACCTCCAGGAGGATGACGTGTGTGTGTGTGTGTGTGTGTGTGTGTGTGTGTGTGTGTGTGCTCATTTGTTTTGTTATTTAGACTTGCTCATAGTTCATTTGCATTTCCCTGCCACCGAAAAAGCAAAGTGCAGAGTGAGATCAGAGCTTATTTTAGTCTGATGATCCAGACTGTTTTATTAACAGGGGAAGACGCTAGTTCCATAGTTGCTCCTTTCTGTCTTTGCCTCTTGTTTTGAGTATCATGGCTGGAGGTGATTCTATTCTTTTTTATTTTTTATTTTTTTGGCATTTATGAATCAGCCATTTTCAGCATGAGCTCACACATACCCAGTGGTGTGTGCTGTGGTGTTTTCGCAAGGTCAGGGGGTTGCAGAAGTGTAGGTATGAGGGAAGTCAAAGAGTGTGTTTCAAAGGCTTCTCTAAATGTTTGGTCCCTTTGCCCTGTAGGCTTTTTGCTATTTTCAATATATGGCCCTGGCAGGATTTTACTGCCCTCTTTTGAAGGCTCTTGTTACCATGGTTACTGCAACCCTGTGTAAAATACATGATGGTAGTGAGTACAACCTTAAGTGGGAGCACACATTTCAGTAGTCATGGTTACAACAACCTCTAAAGGATGAATTATGTAACTGGTGTTGTGTTTCGGACGAGATAGTCACTAGCAGGCAGAGAGGGGCAACTCACAGCTGCAGATATGTTTCCTTCTGTTTGGACAAATTGTAAAGTTCATCACCATGGTATTATACATGTGCATTAACTTTTACTTTCTAATCATTGCAAAAATATTGAGTAATTCAGGGGTTTTCTTATGAGAATTAACTGAATGGAAAGAGAACAACTCCTCCTCCTCCTCCTCCTCCTTCTCCTCCTCCTCTTCTTTCTTCAGTATTTCTGCAACATGTTTCATCATTGTCTTTATATCTTCAAAAAGCTGATTTGAGGATGTTATCAAGTCTGGCTGATGATATTATATAGCACCAGTGCCCCACTGCAGCCTGTGTGCGTGTGAGTGCAGGTGTGTGTGTATTTGACGGTGTGTAAATAGGTGTATTTACACGCATGGATGAACCTCACCTCACCACCACACCCAACTGCTGCACGTCCCCCAGGCCATTGCCGTATCAACAGTCGTGATTCGAGAACACTCTGTACAGCAGCAGGTCTTTATTTGCCTTTCATGTCAGTATATGTTAATCTGCGGTGACTACAACAAACATACTCCACAGCTTGTTTTATACAAATGCTTTAAGAAAGCAGGGTGCTGATACAAGAGTATTATTATGCTGATTTAGCTGTATTTAATGTGTCTGTTTCCCCAAAACAAATTCAGAAAAAAGGCAGCACTGTGTGGTTTAAAGAAAAAAAAAGAATCAACTCATGTTTTGATCATTTTGAGGAATTTTATTTACAAAACTGCTGACACATTTCAGCATTAAATCCTCATCAGAGCATATGACAGCACAACAGCTGCACTTTTACACCTGCAAGAAGATCCACAAGGAGAAAACATAAGAAAGACAGGAAAAAAAGACAAAAAAGCCATAATTATGACTGCTGCGTGAGGTTGCCTAACCATAAAATGTAATTGTGGCGTCCTAATAAGGCGCTTGCACAGACGACGTATGGGCTCGTTTTTTAAAGGAGGACAGTCTCAAAATTCATTGAGGGAAAAGTGTACCAGCTTCCTCTTATGATCTCAGTCCTGCTCTTAAAACATGGCTCACGTGTGTCATCACAGTTACACACAATAAATCATAATAAGTCCATTTCTCATGACATTTCTCATGAAAATAATTGGCCAATTCATATTTTTGGTTTTGTCTTCTGTCAGTTAAGTTTATGAGCTGACTCTGACGATGAAATGTACACATGTTGCAAAGAGACAGCAGCTGTGTAATTAATGATGCTATGTTTTTAGTTGATGAATCGGATCGTCATCCTGAAGTGAGGTATTACTGTGGTTTGATTTGTTTCCTATTGCTGTGATAAAATCCTCTGTCCAGGTTTGGGTTAAGGTTGATTTTTGACACATGTTGTCTTGACCTGGACAAATGCTGATTTGGATGCATATAATCTCCTTTTTAACAGAATTGTCTGGCGACTGTGTGTCTGTATGTCTCAGGTTAGATATAAAGGAAAGATTTACAGTTTTTCACTGTTTCTTTTTTCCACTAGTTACTTTTACTGGCACAACTGACTGTCTTTGATGCTACATCAAATTTATGCAAATACTACAAAAGCAGTCTGGCTTTCTGGTTGTCTCAGTGCTTCATTAGACTTGAGCAGGATATGGATATGGATATGTTTACAGCAGGAAAAAAAAAAACATGCATAATATATGCGGGCCTGCATTGACTACAATAACATTTTATACGGACTGTGTTAAGGTATTGCATGTGCTCTGCATGGCTGAGATGATTTATAGCCAAATCTTCACAGTAGCATAGTAGAACGAAATGCAGATCTCCATTGTAAATAATGGAGAAAATGTTTGGCTGTGTTTATGTAAAGCTGATTGTTCAAGATTCATGTGGTCTCTGTGTTGTGTGTTGGGTGTTGATTTAATAGGGTTCAATGGGCAGTCATTGAGCCAACGCCTCCTACAAGTAAGCATTTATAGACTCTTTGGGTTGATCCCCAGCAGACAGGCATATATTATGTACTCCATAGGCAAAATGGAGAATGCCTCTAAAGAGTCATCCATGTCGCTTTGCTTAAACTGAACAGTTCAGAGTGGAGTAGGTGATGGAGTTATACGTCTGAAACAAAGTTTTAAATTTCAGGTCGTGCCACAAAATTGATCTAGAAGATGAATAATCAATTGGGAGATTTGAGAAGGATCAAGTAAATTTTACCTGAATAGCATTACTACGGTGGCTCTGAGAACTTAAGAAAACACATGCAAATAGACTAAACACAAGTTCAGTAAGAAAACATGTCCATTAGTTTAGACAACACATGTGCTGCAAATACTCACAACACAACCAAATACACAAACGTGCTGCAAGTAGCATAGACCACAAATCAGTTTGGGCAGCCTTGTTGGTCAATGTTTTATGACTTTTGAAGTTAAAAGCATTGGACAGTAAGTGCACAAGGATTATGTGTATTGGTTTAGATGTATTATAAAACATCCATGCAAGTGCGTCCCAGCGGGGTTCATCGCTCTTTACTGTCCCCTGGAAACACTTCTGTTGTCGTCTGTGCTGCTTCTGCAGGATCAGAATTACAGTGACTGTTTTCAAACCAGTCCCTACTGTAGGTTTAAAAACATAAAGATGAACATCTGCACACTCATTTTCATTTCGTAGTGAGAAAATTAAAAATACAGGCTGGAAAACCAAGACTAAGTCAAAACCCTTTAGGATACTAGTAAGACTTTACTTTCAGCCCTGAGAATGATTGATTCAGTATTTCTCTTGTTCCATTGTCAGGGGAAGGATTGTGATCTCTTTGGTTCGACACTTCATCGAAAATTCTCCATATCCCTCAATTTACATCCAGGAAAGTAAATCATTGTGAGCAAAGAACATTTGGAAAAACACTGTTCTTGAATGTGTATAGGTTATAGTCAAAAACCTTTTTTGTACCACTAAGATGGTCTTTGTCCCATTATATGTCTTTGAACAGAGACCATCTTAACATTAATGTAGACAAACTAATTAATAATAATTCATTCATTCATGCCGGCTGCATGAAAGAAAGGAAAAAAATTCAAAAATGTACTGGTGTTCTTTCTAAACTGATCAGCTATAATACAACTTTTACACCTTTTCTGTGAATGGGCTGAAATAGTAAAACAGTGGGTATGGTCCTTAAAGACAAAACACCAGAGAGCAGGTGGGAGGCCTGTCTGTGTCAGAGCGAGACAGCCAGGTGTTATGTGTGTGACTGCAGTGTGTAATTATTTTTAAAGTAACACATTGTTTCCTGATGTGTTAGAGGCTGTTATTAGAAGCTGTTAATCTGAGAATTTGAACCTATCTGGCGAACATCGGTTCTGACCTTCTGGAGAAAATGATGCATTCATGATTCAGAAGTCTTTATCAGCAGATACATGCAAAAGCTGTATTTGGCAAAGCTCTGAAACTGAAACCATTACATTTTGAATTCAGTCTGCACTGCGTTGTTGGTGCTCTGACCTGCAGATCACAGGAAATAAACGCAGGGTGACAAATCAATTCTTTTCTCTTCCACGCCTTATCCTCTCTGTATTTTTCTTGTTCGCTCTTGCTCTGCTTTTGCTTGTCTATTTGCTCTACAACCCCTGTCCATCTCTCACCATTCCTTCTCCAGCCTCTCTCTATTTTGTTATCCCATGTAACATGTCAGTTTGCCTCCTCTCTCTGCTTTAGAGCAACCCAAGCCAAATCTGGTATGTTTTGTTTCCAGACTTTTATCTCGTCTCCTTTCTCTCCCCGATTTCTCTTTCAGCTAATGGCTGTGTGTGTTATTGTGTGTGTCTAGCGATGTCTCAGTCTCACATTCATTTGAGTCAGTAACCTCACTTTGTTCGTTCTATTAATCCTCCAAGTCTTAACAAAGACAAATCCTCTCCTTCACTTTCTCTCACCCTCTGTGCACTGATAAGTTTTCAAATTATCTTTCCTTCTTGGATCATCTTTCCCACAATACCATCTTCTAATCTCACTTCTGCTTTTACCTTTGTGTTTTACAGCTCACCTGATCACTCGCTCACTATTTCTGTCTGTCTGACTCTCGCTCCCACTGTCTCTTTCTCCCTGGGTCGTCTCTCTCGCAGCGATAAGTGCTCATTAGTTTTATTTGTCAATACACCTAGACTGCTATTAAATCTTTTTATTTTCCATGTTACATAATATACGTCAGGAGCATTTGTACTGTACTAATTTTAGTATTTTATTTTTCTCTATCTTTTTGTTTCAAGGTTTATCAGTCAGACATGTTTGTGTTTTCTGTAGATCTTGTGTTTGCTTTGTTTGATTGCATATTTTATGTGTGGACGATGTGTGAGGCAGTAGTGATGGAGGGAAGGTTCAAAGGTGGTGTATTCTTTATTTATTTATTTTATGCTTCTTTGCTATAATTACTAGAAACTGTTTCTAGATGACTAGTTGTATGTTAATTTACTCCCAAACTGTTGCAGTCCACAGCCGTGAGGTGCACCGCAGCATCTCTGTTGCTTAAGAGGCAAACATTACATGGCCAAAAGTATGTGGACATTTGAAAACTGATCAACTTGATCTAAAACAACGGGCATTAATGTGATAGTTTGCCATTTCTGCTAGGACCTCGTTAGCATACCTTAGCATGAAGACTGGAAACAGCAGGGAAACAGCAGTTGCCAGGCAACCAGTGGAGACTCAGAGTCAGAGGAAGAAACCCCAATTTTAAACTTTGACTTTGAATGAAATAAACAAACAAGATCTTATTAATGAATGAACTTTAGAAGTGCTGGTAGGCGTATTCTGTCACCTTTGGATAAAAAGCCAGGCTTGCTGTCTCCAGTTTCTAAGCTAAGCTAATCAGTTGCTACCTCCAGCTACATATTTAGCATATTAGATGTGAAAGTGGCATCAATCTTTTCATTTAACTCAAGAAGTCAAAGAAGTGTTTTTCAAAGTGTGCTTTTAGTATGCAGGTAAATGTTTGCATTGATTAGCCTATTACAGCTGTATCACAACTAAATACCACAGAGGTTAAAGAAAAGCTCACAAAAGGTTTGTTGACAAACTCTGCTGAGTTTCTCCTGCTATAAAAAGTTTTACATATTAATCAGAAAAACTGATGTTGGGCTTTAAAGCCTCGTGCTCCATTTCATCTCAAAAGTGTTTGATGGGGTTGAGGTCAAGTCTTTCCAGGTCAAAATGGAGAAATGCCTTCCCTTATGCACCTCATGTTCACTGGGGAAATGACATTTTGAAACATGAAACAATCTTCCCCAAATTACTGTCAGAAACTTCTAAGCACACTAGTGTCTAAATTATAATTGTAGCTGCCGTATGAAGATTTCCCTTCAGTGGAACTGAAGAGTTTGGTCCAAACCATGAAAAATAGCCCCAGGCTAAAAGTACAGAAAAGAATATGGGCAGATACTTTTGTCCATTTCATGTACTCCAGGACTGAATATGAGCACCTTCATTAATATGTGTGTGTTTGCATCCATTTTAACAGGACTCCCGGTAATAAACCAGGCAGTAGCCCCAGAGGTCAGACCCCAGACGAAACCGGACGCCGCCACGATGCCAATTCCTCTGTTTCTGACTTGGCCAACTCAGTCACCAGTGACATGCTCATGGTAACACACAAAATCAACACAGCCTCCGTGGTGTTTTCTGCTTTGCTGAACTCATCTATATTAAGAGTAGGAGGACTGCTGTCAGCAAAGCCTTTTAAATCATAATAAATGAGATGGCGGAGAGACTTGAATTGTGTTTCCACATTATCTTTCCTCATCTACTAGAAACAGCCAGTCATATTAATGCATGTGTACAGGGCGGATGTTATACTCTGACACCTTTTAGCATTTCTCTGCTGATACACTCATGCCATCCCAACCTGCTCCTTATGTGCTATTTTTGGTGTTGTTGATTTAACTAAGATTTATATTCATATCTTAAAGAGCTTCCTCAGAGCCTTCTCCGCCAAATCTGTTCTACCTTTTTCCTTTAACCTCCTAAGACCTGAGCTCTATTCTTTGCTATATAGGCTGATTGGGACCTGAGGAAAATGATGTCCACATATGAGGACATTAGTTTTAAATTTCGATTACTGAGTGGCAGTATAATATCCTCATATGTGGTCACCAGGCCCTTGTTGAGAAAAAGTTAGTATTGTGGTCTAGAGAACCCAAAATGTGAGGTCCACATATGTGGACGCCAGGTCCTAGGAGGTTAAATGGTAATTTCCTTGACGTGTCTCTGACTGAACTGTAGGTGTACGAACATGACTTGATTCTGAGCAGTTTCGAAAACGTGTGGACATCTCCTCCATGTTATCGTGACAATTTATGGAACCTTGACAATTGAAGCTTAATCTGCAGATGAAGACTTTGTGTCAGGGTGGTCAAAAGCTCCAGAACCAAGCTAGTGAGTGGACCTTGAGTGGTGAGGATTTTGTCAAATGAATGTGAAGTTTGTGCTTTGTTGATTTGGTCTTTTTGGAGTTAATAGTCGTTTGATTTCACAGAAAATTGACATATCATATCATATGAGTGTCAATATTGATTGATAGGTAACAAATACTGATAATATGCATTTGAGCTAAAATGACCCATTCTTCTGATTCTTTAATTTTCAGTGTTAAGAGTCTTATATTTGTAGTTTCACCCATTGTTCCTATCAGTAATAATAACACTATACTTACCAAATTAATTGCTGTGGTCTGGGAGCTTTGCTAAAAAGAAGGCTGTTGAGGTGAGAAATACAAGTAGTCAGACAATCATGTGGGTTTTAAACTAACCCCCAAGTCAGCCAAAGGTATTTGAAAGAGAAAATATGGATGTTCCAAAACATCCATTATTATTACAGACTGAACTCCTGGTTTCGTTTTGACCTATGTGCTTTCCAGGTCACAGTCGTTACCTTGGTAAGTTTTCTTTTCACATAACTGATAGAAGTGATTTCCAAAGCTACAAAAAGAGAACCAGGTTGTAAAAAAAAAAGCAGAATTTTACTTTAAAAACATTTTGGCTTTGCTGTTTACATGTTTTTGCCTGACACCTACAGTGTATAATACAGTGTGTTGGTTCTAGAGAACACAGTGAGAAAAGAAAGCCTACACACTTCATTTGAAAGTCCTATGAGAGATGTTTCCTCCTCCCAAGTCTTTCATCACTCAAAAAGTACCGTCTTCATCCCACTAAGCTCACCCACCTGTAGAGCATCACAGTTAGTTGCCGCACAGTATCTCGGCTAACAGAAACATACAGTAATCATCACCCTGAAGTGAGACACTGGGAGGGGAGGGGACATGCGCCTTATTCAGTGAGGTTTGGTAATTAGCTGTGAAAGAACACACAGTGCTGTGGGTGCTGTGAGAATATGGCAGAGATGGGTATGAGCAGTGTGTAATTATGTGGGTCTCATGGCGTGTCTGAGGAATTCACAGTGTTGGTGCTTAATGATAATACTCATTCTGGGCAGTTTCGCCAAAGGCGTCTATATATTACACAACCCTCCTTTCATGCTGAAAATACCCATCCAGCACTTTTGAGCCACTTGTGCTCCTGTAGGGAAAGCAATGGCAGCATATAGAAACTTTATTCCACACACTGTATTAAGAAAAAGGATGCTGTGAAATGACACTGAACATCAGAGTATATATGCATCCCACCCTGTCAAGCCTCTCAGGTGATAAGGGTTTGGAGGGAGGATGGGTGGGGGTCCTGTCAGCATCACATGGTTCTTATCAGCATGCACCCTGACACTGCTTTCATTTTGTGTGATGCTCACAGAGCCATGGGTGAATGTGTCTTTGCCTCTGTGCCATCACACATCCACACATTTGCAGAGGTTTATATGTGCTTTACTTGTTGAAGGATAAGGCTGGCAATATATGATTTTGTTATTGTTATTGTTGTTGTCAGCAAATGTCTTGAAAAGACCAAAACCAGCAATGAGTTACCATGGCTCTCAGTACTTCCCAAGCTCACAGTATATGTGAGACTCAGCACCAAGACCATTCGTTCTTACAGGGGATGTAAATCTTTAGTAATTGGTCACAGATATATGCTTTAATTAAAAAAAAAAAAAAAAAAAGGAAAAATAATTTCCTAAAATAGCTGGGTAAGCGAGAGTGAAAAGTGCAATTGTTGGGGACTATTTTCAGCAGTGGAGTGATACACATTTTGCCAGTGAGCATTAACAGCGAGAGGACGATGTATATGGGACTGAAGTAATATGTCAGCCAGTGCAACATGTGGCTCATTTTTGAGTTTTTAATAGTTTTTGAACAACAATGGAGGTTAATAGCACAGAGAAATAAGCTGTATCAGGCTTAAGCTAGATAAATGATACTTGTTTGGAGAACATCATTGCTGGTTTTCGTCTTTTCAGGGGATTTGTCGAGAATGATAAAAAATCTTTAAACAAATAAAGTCAAGTTATAGTTTATTTCAATAGCACAGTTCATACACAGGGCAACACAATGTGCTTTACATAAAATGGTCAAGATATACAAGAAATCACACACAAATACCACAACCAAACTTTTTAGCTTTCGTGAAGACATGAAACAGTATAGTAGAGTATTACGGTAGTCTACTCTACTTGTTATGAATGCATTAATTAATTTCTCAGAGCCTGATGAGTAAATAAATAGATAAATAAATAAATAAACCTCTGCAAATGTGTGCATGTCATTAGATTTCCTAATAACAAAAATACAGAATATCACCAGATTTATCTTTTAAAATGTTGCACAGACCTGGCCATGTTTTGTGCTCCAAGAGAATTTGAATCTACTGCACGTGGGTTGTTTGGGTTTCAGGAAAAAATGTATTAGAGAGGGGAGTTTAAGAACTGAATGAGAAGAGAGGACTCTGGGAAACAGAGAGGGCGCCCAAATGCAGAAAATGGGGGAAAAGCAATTTAGGCCAGCTGTTGGGTGGAGGACTGCATAATGAGTGATCATATTCAGCATGGAGAATGAGGTTGAGCAGCACCATCAGAAATGTGTGGGAGAATATGGAATTGGATATTAAATTTGTGGAACTGCTCCTTGAGTAATGCCTCCAGCTCTTTCCCCATCAGATAGCACTTTTTAACTGGATTTCTCTCCCTCCCTCCACGGCCACGGCCTCATCAGTCAGGGGGGTCTGTCTGCCAACAGATAATCTGCCTCTCATCTCCACACAGCCACGGACACTTTGTGCCCCTGTTGCACAGCAGAAAGCAGCCATGAGACATAGCATTATGCTAGTTTGTCTGTTAGGAGCTGTGTTTTTTTTATTTTTATGTTGAAGTGCAGAATTAGTGCCCCCTGTCGATTGGAGTCCAAGTTTCCCATTTCGTGTGCTATGTGATATCACCTGTCAGCTCCCCTGATGGTGTTTTATCTGCGTGTGAAATTGCTGTGAATATGGCCACGTTTGACCCTGTGGTCTGATAACAGAAGCGCACTTCTCATGGGAACACATTTTGTGTACACTTGGTGAAAACACCTGGTTAAAACTGATGCAGTTTAATGCATCAGTCCTGAAATAAATCCTAACTCCATGAAAGTTCGTATTTGTTGAGACTATTTTTTGGTGTTGATTCAACTTTATGGTGGAAATTCAAGTCAAGGTCCACTTACTTGAGTTATTCTGGAGCTTTCAACCATATCACACTGTGCCTGCAGTTGCTCAAACTTTCCATGACTCAGAGGAACTCCCTCGTTCACTCATTCATCACTCCCTGTTGTAGAATAGACCTTCAGTCATTTACTCAGTAGTGAGCAGTAAATTGAGATTTCAGACACTTATGAATCATCATCATTCTGAGTCTTCACAGACAGATGTGTTGTTACACAACAGTGATTTATCGCTTCTACAACACGCAACACATTGCATCGTGGGATTGTAGTTTTATTTCCACACTCAAATGAAAAGTCAGACAATAAATATTGTGCACTATATAGTGAATAGGGAGTGATTTAGGACACAGCTGGACTTCATGTTGACTTATGTCAAGCTCAACTATTAGAGTAAGTCAGCATAGATGGATAGAGGTGCTAAGAATCAGGGCAAATTCATGTTTCATTCATTGTTAGGAGCAACTATTTTCTTCCTCACAGGATATAGGTACTCCTGAAAACTTGCAGTACCGCATGTGTACCAAACAACGTTCGAAACGAACACCAGATTCATCAAAATATTAAATCTTGCTTCAAAATAGAACAGAACTAGTAATAATAATGAACCCAACAAATACTGTATATGCTTCCATTACAATATAGCTGAAATATATCAGCCACCCAGAATGAATTTAGAGAAATACCATGTGTCTCCTCTTTCTCCTGTATCTCTTAGTTGTCTCCAGGTTCGGAGGAAGATGACCACGAGGGTCCAGTGTGTGAGAAGCTGGGTCGTATTCAGTTCAGCGTTGGATACAGTTTTCAGGACTCCACCCTCACCGTCAAAATTCTCAAGGGCCAGGATTTGCCTGCTAAGGACTTTTCTGGCACCTCTGATCCATTTGTCAAACTCTACCTGCTGCCAGACAAGAAGCACAAACTGGAGACCAAAGTGAAGCGGAAGAATCTAAACCCCCACTGGAACGAGACCTTCCTGTTTGAAGGTTTGTTGGAGGAGGCTTTCCTAATACCTTAAACATAAATTTGACAATGTTCACAGCACATGCAGGCATGTTTACGCAGTTTCTTTTCTATGTGCATCACTGTGACTTATTGGGACTGTGCTCCTGTCCATTTTGTTTCTCAGGGTTCCCCTATGATAAGGTGGTCCAGAGGACTCTATACCTGCAGGTTCTCGACTACGACCGCTTCAGCAGGAATGACCCCATAGGAGAGGTGTCCATCCCCCTCAACAAACTGGACCTGGCCAACATGCAGACTTTCTGGAAGGAGCTGAAACCATGTAGCGATGGCAGTGTGAGTGAGAAGGAAAGGGAGGGAGGGAGGGAGGGAGGGAGGGAAGGAGGCAGAGGAAAGAAGAGGAACAGGGAGGAGAGGGAGGAGGGAAAAAAAACGTTGGGACAGAATGTAACGAGTGATGTCATTCCTGGCTGCCGTGACGCTCCCAGGGGAAAAGTGGCAGCGTGCTGGTGGGAGAAGAGATAGAGGGGAATATGGAGATCCAGACAGGTAGACAGCGAGAACACAGGCAGCCAGAGGAAAAAACGGAAAGACACAGCAAGCAAGAGAAAGGAGAACAATGTGAAAAGGGGAATGAAAAAGTAAATAATTCACCGTTGTTGTGTATGATTTGTCTAGGGGAGTCGAGGGGATCTGCTGGTGTCTCTGTGCTACAACCCCACAGCCAACACCATCACTGTGAGCATCATCAAAGCCCGCAACCTCAAAGCCATGGACATTGGAGGCACTTCTGGTATAGATGCTCCTTCATCTCCCGTGTCCTTTTACTGTTGCCCTTCTGCATCATTGCTGTTCCAAAATAAAAATGGGAAAAGGTTTCACTACTAGAAAATTACATTAAATTAATGATAGCATAAAAACTAACATTGCATTACATTACAGTGAACAGGAATGAGGTATTGTAAACAGCATACAAACAGACGTGTTTCCCTATTCCACAGACCCTTATGTAAAAGTGTGGTTGATGCACAAGGACAAGCGTGTGGAAAAGAAGAAGACGGTGGTAATGAAGCGCTGTCTGAACCCTGTTTTCAACGAGTCCTTCCCCTTTGATGTGCCTGCCCACGTGCTGAGGGAGACCACCATAATTATCACCGTCATGGACAAGGACAGGCTCAGTCGCAATGATGTCATTGGAAAGGTATCTCCTTCCCTCTTCTTCTTCTTCTACTTCATCTTCTTCTTCCTCCTCTCCTTCACCTTCTTGTTGTTGTTGTTGTTCTTCCTCTTCTTCTTCTTTTTCTTCTTCTTCTTCTTCTTCTTTTTCTTCTTCTTCTTCTTCTTCTTCTACTTCTTCTTCTTCTTCTTCTTCTTCTTCTTCTTCTCTTTCTCTGTGTTTTTCTCAGACTCTGTGACAGACCATCACTTGCTGATTACTGAGCCAGTCTCTATTGCCCCCTGCTGGAACATGCAGACCTGGGCTGTGGTCGAAAAGTCACAAAATCTCCTTTCCTAACCACTTTTGCTCGACCTCGATGGAAAATGTCAAGAGGTCAAGGAAAGATGTGAAGGAGAATTCATAAGGACTTAGGAAAAGACAACCGCGGTGCAGAGAGAATCCGACTGCACTTCCATAACACATGGACGATAAATACTCCTGTCCTAACCACAGAAACAACCAGATTGAAATGTCAAAATAAGATCAAATGAAAGGAATATACAAGTGGAGAAAGTAGCGCCTTTACAATTAAATAAAAATAAGGAACTGAACAAGGGGCCAGAATAAATGATATTCAGACATAAGTATATAGAGTTTCCTGTATCTGTCTTTTCTTTTCCAAAGGATGCAGACAGGTAAGTAATAAATAGGCTATTAATATTAGCTACTGTACTGCTACTGTCACATTTCTCACAAGCTGACCACGCCCACTGAGGAGACAGGACGTGTATACTATTTCCTACCGTTGGTGCAGCTTGTAATGGGTCATCTTTGTTACAGAACATCTTTGGTATAGAGAAGAACTCAAGATGGCAACTACTGAATGTGCGTTGATGTACTACTACTGAGACCTAAGTTTTTGCTACACTGTTGCCGGCTGAAGTGAACAGCGTTTATTAAAGACTACTGCATTTTTTCATTAATGTGCCAAACTTTAATGTTATTTCCTAATAATATCCTAATTATTTCTCCGTATGTTTCCTGGAATAAAAAAGTGTAACTTGGTGCTAATTATGAAGCACAGAGAAACCAGTTCTGAGTTACTTTAGCTAGTAGAGTTTAGTAGAGATCAGTTGGTTAGTTACTTGCTTCAAAGGATGAATTTCTTTGAAAGAAAACACAAATAAGTATTCATTCATAATTTATTTGTGACTGGAAACTTAATCCTTCATATATGCTCAGCTGTGTGGTTGCTTGGAGACACAGGCACATTTTTGTAAATTCAGCCGGGCTGCTGTGCACTGACTAAAATAGCCTAGGCTACGCTAGCTTAACAGTTAATTTGGATTAATCCATTTGAAGTGTAGCTATTTAACACTGTCTCTGCTTCAGTTATTATTTGGCCACATTACATTGCTGTTTTCAGGAAACCTTTAAGGAAGTTATTAGGAATTAACAGACCCATAAAACAAAGCGCTGCCTTAGTTTCTGTTATTTCCTCCACATTCATTTTTTGCCATTACTGATATAACACTACACAACCCAGCTCCGGTCCTACGACCTTGTGCATTGTGACTGCTTTGTTTATTTTAAACCAAATACCCATTTCTCTACAAGTACAGATTTATACTGTGAGAACAGAATAGCTAACTCTAACTCTAACATAACTCATAAATGTATAATTTCTGTCTAAAATACTGAAAAGACCCCAAAGCTCAGTTGAGACACTGTAAGAATCTTTTTTGAGCTATGTACTGCACAGATGAGCTACTATACTCGCTGTCATTCATGCAAATCTACCGTAACTGCAGGTGCTGTGATTTGTTGCCATCCTAACCGCATATATCATCTGGCTACACACAGCAGTGATAATGAGTTGTCTAGTACACCACACTTTAATTAACTTGACACTGGTCGTAGGACACTGAAAACTTGAACGGTATTTCCTGTGACGTGTACAGATCTGGAGTTTTTTTCCACATGAGAATTACACGCTCAGTGTTTGATCTTCATTAGTGTCAGCATTAGCCTTTCTCAGAGTATTTCAGCAAGTGAAATCTCTTCCTGTAATGACTCTTTTCTGGATTTGAGTTAAATTCTGATTAGACTGGCAAGCTTAGTGGTGAAAGCAAGGCTGGACTCAAGAGCTTTTTTTTTTTTTTACTTAATGCCCTTCTGTTTTTTGGGAAGGCTTTTTTTACAAATAACATCAATCTGTGTGTGATATTACACTGAGTTACACTGACTCTCTCTTTCTCACAGATTTATCTTTCATGGAAGAGTGGCCCTGCAGAGGTAAAGCACTGGAAAGACATGATGGGTCATCCTCGTACTACTGTGGCCCAGTGGCACGCTCTCAAGGCCTGAGGGACCCAGCAACCAACCTGCCTACAGTGTTTCTCCACCCAGAATTCAGCATCAGCTGCTCAGCCCCTTCCCTCAGCACATATCCCCTACTCCCTAACTGCAGCCTTGGGCTGCAGAAACTGTGTGTCATCTCTTTGTTCTCAGGCCTCTTTGATATCCCCTGCCCTCAGTCCTCGTGACACCATCCTTAAATTTCATCCTTGTCAAGCTCTGATTCTCACCTGACCTCTTCTCACCCCTTTGTCTGAACTTAAAATGTCTTTGATGTCTTTGCTCACTTCCTCCTTGTGCCCTCTTTCTGAGATTTGTTTGGTTTTTTTTTTCAATATATCCCTTAGTCTTTCCTCCACTTTGTCAACCATTCTCAGTGTTTAACGTCAGAGCAGTACCTCTTGCCATCCATCAGTACAAACTACCAACCAAAAATGGATCAAACAGATTTTCCAACCATCCTCTATGGCAGCAAGATGGGCTGCATTCAAACATGCACCTGAGTGTGAATGGCGCTGACCTGTGCAACCCATTTACCACCCACATCTGGTGTTGCAGTGAGGAATCTTCCACTCTGCTCCTCGCCTCTTTGTTCAAGTCCTCTTCTGTTACTGTCACTATTCCTCCACGCTTTTAAAATGCCCGAAAAAATCAGGAAAACCGACGCAGGCAACGGAAGAGTGATGGCCTGTATTTAAAATGGAATTGGACTGGAACTGGACCCTGTCACTCAAGTCATGTTTGATCTTTTTCACTTTTCACTCTTTCTCTGGCACCACTGTAATAATTCTCCCTTGGCTGGAAACCTTTGTCGTCTGTGCGTGCTGTGGGTGATGTGGTGTAACCCCAAATGAAGTTCTTCAACATCAACAAAAAAAAAAAAAAGAAAAAAGATATGAACATGATCGTTAAACACCGGCCCATTAGGGCAAGTGTCAAAAAAACATTCTTTCCTATTTTCTTGGAAAAGAAATCCTGATGGACAGAAAAAAGAGTAAAGTGATTAATGTTGTGTTTTATTTTTTGGTTTTCAAAAGAACTTAAAGAATCAACCTGTTCTTCCAGACAGAAAATAAGCAAAAAGCTTAAAAAGCCAGCTTCCACAAGAGTGGAAGTGTAGGTTAATGGGCGTGTGCATGTGTGTTAGTGTTTGTGTGTGTGACAGAGGGAGTATTTTGGACTTGCACAGCTAAATTAAATATATTGTTGAAAATAGCATTGTCCCTTGATAATGAAGGTGAAAATAAGGTATTGTTTGTGTGTTGAGATGAGCTGAAGATGTGGGGAGGTCACGAAGGTGAAAGAGTCAGTCCACCAAAAACTATAGACTTATGGTTTTATGTGGTATCAAACCAGACAGATGTGTATATGTCGTGGGTTTGAGCCTCTGAAATCACTGCTGCCACCCCTGAATACAGAGGAGATCACAAGGATTTAATTGTGGTGCTCACTGCATTGGAAATGGCTGTTGAAAAATTCAGCAGCATCTTGCCTTTCCAGGAACAATCCACAAACCCCACATATTCAGTGGTTGAAAACAACATCTAACCTGAGTAACCAGTGTATTTTTTTATTTTATTATTTGTGCAGACTGCAGTCAAAAGGAAAAAGCTAAACAAAGTCCCTTGAGTTAAGATTTTTTTTTTTGGACGACTCATTCCAATGTTAAGAATGAACACTCAGTTTTTTTGTGAATTGAATTGAAGATTTATGAATGCAGGCAGTAAACAACTTTGTTAAGATGGTAGTATGTTGAAAAATCAGATGTAGATGAAATAAGTCACTCAGTCTAAAGTACTGTCCCTTGTCACCCATTTCACAATGTGTCAGCTGCATTAATCTGTGCATTAAACCTAGAACAGGAACAAGCATGACAGAACCCTTCTTTCTTTTTCATTGTTACAGAGAACTAAGAGTCAAAGGACGATGTTAGACCTGATTTTGTGTAGTCTTGGTGGTTTTGAGTTAAATACAGGTCAGTCTTCCAGTTGTTAGCTTCACTGCCTGAATGTGACCTCCCCCAAGTCCCATATGGACACATGTTCAGAGGATGAATGGAAACAAATCAGAGTAATAATATCTGGGGGGGAAAAGTCTTTCTACATTCCACTGTTCGTTTTTGTCTACTGGATGTGTGTGTGTGTGTGTGTGTGTGTGTGTGTGTGTGTGTGTGTGTGTGTGTGTGTGTTTGCACTGTGGGTGAGTGTCAATATTTGAACTTCAGTTTGTGTGATTGTGTTTACTGTGAGTCCCTTTGTGTGTATATCTGCACTGAGTTCTATTTTGCCAGTTTAATACAAAACAACATTGTTTACCGTTTTTATTCTGTATGAAACAATCCAGATGTACAAAGAAATATGTTTTTTTAAAGGTTGTCACTTCTTTGAGAATCACTGCACTTGTTGACGACAATGCTGGAACAAACCTCTCTTCATAGCAGGGTCATTGTCCTCATGTGTGGTTCAGGAGGACGTTTGGTTTGGGAGGAGGAAAAATCTGTTATACATGAGCTCCGAGTGAAGGTCAAACGAAAAAGGTCACAAACCAGCTTTACGCCACCCGAGATAAAACCTGTTTCCTTTCACCACCATACACCAGATTTTGAGTTCAGACAGAAGCAGCTACCGACATTTTGTCCTTTCTGTCATTCCTATCTGGTCCGACCTGATTCGCCAAGGCCAAAAAATATGAAGGGTGGCTCCCTAACATCACAGCTGACGTTCCCCCTTAAACACCCCCGTTGTGCACACATGCTTTCTGGCACAAAGTGTTCTGTGTGTGCCTTATGAACCCCGCCACGCCTTGCTCTTCACCATATGCGCTCCCTCTCCAAGTGTCAGTGAGGGGGGAGGAAAAAAAGGTGAGACAGGAGATAATCATCACCTCTCTGCATCACTGTTAGCTACATCTCAGGTCAGAGCAGAGCATCGGAGCATCCCAAAATAACCAGGAACACCGTCATCTGTCTGTCCTGATGGCCCTGTGTGTTAAACAAGGCATTATTTTGAAAGCTGCTGACAAAGCGTTACATTCCAAAGGCTTAGTAAAAGTCACTTCAAGCAATGCAACTTAAATATTGGTTAAATGTCAGTCAGGGTTTGGTATGTTTTAGTTTTAAGAAATGGAGCTAGAATCGTCTTTCTCCACTCCTCGCTGGCCTAATACCACACACTGGTCAATTTTAGCCGACAAGCTCGCATTTCTGATTTAGGGCATTCTGCTTGAGACAAAGAGAGGTTAACCAGCAACATTTTAATTTATATACTGTACAAATGATGTGAAGTGTCCTGTATGAAAAAAGAAAGAAAAAAAAATCATCGGTATTTACTGGGGTTGTTGATATCTGTCTGTACTTGGTATCACTCAGCCCCCTCTTTCACTCTCTTTTCTCTTTGTAGTCACACATCCGTGGGGTGCACAATGTTAAATATCAACCATTTATTTTTTTGAAATCTGTACAGTGTATATAAAAATATAAATGTGTATATAAAACAAAGATACTTCTGGTCTGGTATTGTTATGAATTTTTCAGAAGCTTGTTTTCAGCAGTTTTTAAGGTCAAACATGTATTAACACAAAAAGGTTTATTCAAGAGTTGTTCTGCAGTGGAGAATTCACATCCTTTATTTTAAGTACAAGTACTTTATATTAATGTAAAAATGTCCCATTACAAGTCCTGCGTTTAAAATTCTTGTTAAAGTACTGTTGTAGCCTGAGGTGGAGATACTGTAGTTGTAACCACTCTAGGTATAGTATACATCCAGGTATCAGTGATTCACAGCACGGGCTGGGGCCCCTCTTAAGGGCCACAAGATGAATCTGAGAGGTTCTGATATGATTAATCAAGTAGGAAAGAAGAAAAAGAAATGAGCTTCTTCTATACATCTGTATTCAAATTCAAATCGTATACATTTTTTAGACTTTTTTGTGAAATAATTATTTTATCCTTTTTACTTTCAAAAATTATTGAAAAAAAAAAAAAAACATCTGAGAATTTTTGAGGAGAAATCACTCTTTAGTGGATCTCCTAACAGCTGCAACCAGGAAGGAGGGTTGTCAGGGGTCACAAGCCAACAAGGAAACTAATCTTCAATAATACATGATGTTTCTAAACTTATGTTTTTGTTATAAAATTCTACCCTGAAATGATAGCTGTCAAATAAATGTAGAGTAAAAACATATCGCAATATTTGAAATGTAGAAGAGATGTTGCCTTGTAGAAGTACACGGCAACTTAAAAGGAAATATTGAAGCAACTAAAAACTGTACTGAACACCTTTACAGATAGATTCATTTAGGTGCAGTTTTCAGTGAAGTAACTAATTTCACAGAGACTTGCTGCTAACTCACTGTCAATCCCGGTTCAGTCTGATTTTGGGTGTTGATATCATCAATTTGTTTTGCAGCGGTTTAATTGCAAAGTCACAGCTGGAAATACACCACCACATTTGCTTTCTATTTTCTTCTCTCAGGCAGAGATAGGACTTAAATTTTAACGTATAATTAATATGGATCTTTAGATTTGAGTTAAGGAAATTGCCCGTTCTGCCTCCTACACATTGCGCTTCACTGCATCTTCAACACAAGATAACATCTAAGAGAAAAACTGTGAGTGCATGTAATGTTGAGAAAGGTACATGTATAATTTAGCAACTCATCTAACACTTCCATCCACAACGTTAAACCTGGCAACCTTCCTTTCTCAAGAGCAGCTTCCCTTTTCGCTCCTCTGATCACAACTCTCTAGCAGACATGGGAAGACAAGATGAAGGCTAGAGGGATGCTGCTGGTGGTGGAGGAGAGAGGAAACATGAGAACATGAGATTGAAATTCCAGGGGAGCAGAGGGTGACGGCAGGGCTGTGGATAAAACAGAGAACTGTCACGACACAGGAAGCAGCAGTGGAGGATGACAGGAGCGCTGGGCTACAGATAGGCTCAGTGGGTGTGCGTAGGCAACTGATGAATACACACTTTAAACAGGCCTCAGCGCAATAATGCCGTGAATTGTGCTTCCCCAGCACGTGGGATCCACAGGTGGCAATCTTTCTTTTTTTCTTTTCTTTTCTTTTTTTTTGCTGGAATTGTTAAAGTTAGCAATGGTCCACACTCAACTACTGTCAAATAAAATGTAGTACACCGTGCAGGATATTTACACAGGCATAACTAGGTGGTAGAATTTGATTCAATTTTAAACCTTCTAAATTCTCATTTTATTTTCTGAAGTAAGATTGGAGGTGGAAGAAATATTCAGATCCTTTACTTATTAGTTTAAAAAAAAAGTAAAAACACTGTGCAGAAATATTAGCAGCAAAATGTACGTAAATAATCAAATTTACTCATTCTGCAAAAAGTGGCCGCAGAGACTGATTGGTATTATTATATATTACATCATTATACACATTATTATTAGATAGTTAAAATGGATGCATCAATATGTAAGCAGTATTTTAACGTAGCTGACTGAGGTGGATCTGGTTGCTAATACGTCGTACACATTTCAGTATTTTAGTCCAGTTGTGCCCAGTCTAGGGATCAGGGCCCCTCCACAGGGTAAACAAGAGAAATCTGAAGGGGGTGTGAGATGATTAGTGGGAGAGGAGAGAGAGAAAAAATAAATTCTACTACGTGTTTGAATTCAGCTTTTAGACTCACCTTTAATATTTGCTTTTTTGTGAAATATTGGATGGAGTAAGAGAAACATTTTTGACACCATCTGCATAATGGCTCCAACTGGACACTGCTTTTGCATTTTATATGTTTGTTTTCATGTAAAATCTTACTTAACTTAAAATTAACTAGCTACAGCTGTCATAAAATGTAATGTAAAAAGTATATGTATAATAAAAGCACGATATTTGTCGAGAAAAATGAAAGACAATGGAAACACTCAAGCAAAGTACAAACACCTCAAAATTGTACTTGCGTGAATGCACTTAGTTACTTTCCACCACCGATTAAGATATTTGGTGAGACAGATGGCGGAGGAGCAAAGCGCACACAGAGGGGAACCCTTGTGACATCACCACAGTCTATTTTAGGACAAGCTGACAACATAAAAATTGAAAGCTGGGATTCTTACTCAACATATTTTCCATTCAAAGTGACGAGAAAGAACATACACGTCCCCATTTGTCTCGGTCCTTGTTTTTGTAACACCTCGATGGTATATCGTGTGTTCATTATAATTCAGTGGGCGTACACAAGCTGTTTTGAGATTCAGTGCACATCTCCAGGCCAGAGGGCATTTCCCTTTCTGCTCTCAGTACAAGGTTCCACTGAACCGACATGATACACAGCCAGGCAAGACATCTTCCCTATAATCAACACACACACTGATCCAGTGTTGCTGAGAAAAACAGTACAATCTTGAATGGCTGTGAGTGAGACTGTATGTAGTTTATTTGGACCCTTGGCTTGACAGAAAATTTCTGTGATACTTTGTCTATATTAAAAAAAAAAAAACACTGCTTGCACACAGCCGTCACCTCAGTTTTCATCATCTCTAACTCTCTGCATAGAAAGGTTCTCAGCAGATGGCCAGTCAAATAAAATATGGTCGCTGCGGACTGATATTTTCATATTGTATCCCCAATAAAAAATAAACTATGTGAAATATATGTAGATTACAGGCGACCCATTTGCCATAGAGAGGTAAGCATGTGCTTCAATTTGAGTCACTGAAATTAAAGTAATCTGCTGCCATCTGGTGTCCACTAACAGACACTGCTGGCAACACAACTGGTGTTATGTAACATATACGGTTCACACTGTCAAACATGTTACCCTCCAGTCATGTGGTCCAATCCTGTGGTAAAAGATAACTGTCAGAAAGAAACAACATAAGCAAGAAACATAAGAGGATCAACATTTATTAAATAACCCATAATGTCTGTAATAGGCACAGTGAAATCATTTTACAGATCAGCTTGTATCCATTAATGAACGCTGGCTTATCCAGAATGCAGCTCACACATTGAGCAGTTGTAAATTACAGTCTTAAATCACAAAACAATTACTGCAAAATATTCATAACACATTCCTAACATCGTGGTGCATCAGTCTTTTTCTGATCCACAAACTTCCCTTGAATTTTCCACTAATCTTCCTCTCCCTTTAATGACCAACTGCTCTAGCTGATATTTCACCGAATCAGGTGGACAGTAAGAGATTGTAAAGTGTTCCAAATATTTTGCACCCCACAATATTTTGTACAATTTGCCGTGTGTAGCAAGAGAAACACAGCAGACTTCCGGAGGATCTGGAGGGATACTGATATTCACTCAGTGCCCCACCATAAATGAGTCTCTGAGAAGGTCCAGAGGACCGTGCACCTCACTGGCTTTCCTTTTCCAGGTACTCCAGGCTGGGAGCGTCCAACCTCTGTTCATGGTTGCGGTTCTTTGTGAACTCCTTCAGCATATCCATGACCTCTCCCTGGTAAACCTCAGGGGTGGGCTGAGCTTCTGTAAGCAAAAAGAGATCAAGTGTAATTATTTTCAGTTCATAAATTATCTTCTTCAAAATCTTAATTGGGAGGGTAAAGCGTATTGAGATTATAGATTCTTATTTGATGCAAGAGGATTAATCATGAGACAGATAGCTGAGGAACAATGAGCACGCAGAGGGGAGCCCTTCTAACATCACCTTGGTAGGCTGACTCAGACATGACGATATTTTGCTGCTGATTATAAGAAGTAAAATGCACACAGTAATAGCGTGGTAATTATTTGTTTCAGTAAAGTCAAGACTGTCTGCAAAAGTTTTGTTTTTTTCCGGAGTGCTGTTGTCACACTGATTTTGTTTTTCAGCTGTTATGCACAATGAAACAACCCTAACTGAATCAAATTTAGAGAACACTAGAAGAATAAATTGGTAAGTTGTCTAGGTACAGCGAATGAGCTCCCAGGGTGAAGTCCAGTCATGAATGTTTGCCAGAAAAGAATATATAATATCATATAAAAATATTATGCCCAATGGAGTTTTCTGAATTTTATGGCGTTAGAGATGGAATTTAAAATGAGTATCTGATTTACTGTGTGTGCTGTTAACACAAAACAACAACTCAAAGCAAACATTTGTTATTTGTACTTTTTATAAGCATTAATATTGCAAAGCTGAAATGTTTTGTGTCATGAAATATTCAAATGCTTTGCAGTGTGAGTATCTAAAATTCCCATCAGTGTTTGATATGTCTCTTGACGAGAGTCTATCAGTTGCCATCTCACTGCTTTAATGTATTATGTGTGCTAAACTGCATGAGACTGTACAGGCAATATCGTAAAAGACGCAGCACAGTTCGCTCACCTGTTGCCCAGTAGTAGATGTCCCAGTCATTGCTTGGTTCATTGATCAGTCTGTCATACTGCTGCAGCTGGTTCTCATTCATTGTGTTCAGGTATCGCTTTGCAAATAGGCTACAAGAGAGGTGGAGAATACATTTGAGTCTGAGCCTTTTCTTGAAATGGAAAGTCATAGTTGCTGGTAATTATCTGAGCAGCTGAATGGACTCCACACTAGGAACTTAAATTACAGAGTGCAGCAGGATGTAAAAACCTTCTACAAGAACCTTAAATGCTGGTCAAGCTTATAACTTGTACACCTGCGCTAAAATATTTTTGCAGCTGAACTTATAATTATATAAATGATGAATATAAATGAACCACTTAAGTGATTGCAACCACCACTTAAACAGAAATTGCTCTAAGAGGGAATATCTTTGCATTCAGTATGGATAGTAGGAACAATTGAAGTGACCACAGGAATCTCCAGTATGGCTACATGACAGAGGGATGGGACAAAAACAGCACAGTTTACCAACCTCAGCAATATGCAGTTCTCCAACATGCCCCTCTTGCGACTCTCATAGACAAGTCGGCGCCTCTTGATGTCAATGGGCTCTCCGGGCTTCTCCTCCCAAGGTGGCAAAGGGATCTCAATCAGGTCACCCCTGGTGTCATCTGGCGCGTCTCCACGGTAACCACGAGATGATACCAGCCCTGCAGCTGCTGGTCTCCTTGCTGCCTGGCACAACCCTGTCACCAGCTGACAGGCAACAAAAACACACGTTGGAACAAATACCTGTGCCATGGTCTATAACACCCAGCACATGTGACAAGTCAAGCCCTTCACTGTGCAATCTGTTTAAAATCTGCTGAAAAATGCAGTGCTCTCCCTTTGTTCTCACATCAGATTGTTTTGGGTTTTTTTGCCTAAAAATGTCTCTGGTGCTTATTCAGATATTATATCAGAAACTATGTCAATGTAACAGCAGCCATAGCAATCAAATGCAACTCTAACTATTTGTTTCTTCCTTTAGTTAATGCGGTCAAAGTGTTTTCCATTCGATAAAAAAAAACTGAAAGTTTAATTAGAAGACTAATATTCAAATCAATAGTCAGTCATGAAGGAGAGAGGCAGGGGGAATTGCATAATATCTATCACACGCTGCACTGTTGTACAACTGTCCTGCAGCAGCACGCGCTGTCTGCTTCTGGGCTCATAATGTGTAACTCTAGAACATCAAAAGACTGAACAGAAGAATGGCTGTTTTCAACAGAAATATATAGTTGCGGAATCGTATTAATGTTTAACAGATCACATCATATAATTTAACGTCCTAAAAGTCCTCGACGAGCTCTACAGTTACGGCGGCTTCAGCACCCAAACTTCAACCAACAAATGTACAAATAAATGTAACGTTTACTCGATAACTCACTCTCTTCGCAACGAAAGACGACAGCATTTTAACGCTTCTTTTTCTGCCACGTAGAGACAAGTGGATGAACTGATCCTCCTCTGTGAAAATTGTTACCAATGTCTGAATGTCAGACACACAACAGAGAAATTACACAAGCAGCTTGCACGTCAGGGGAAACTAACGAGGGGACGACTGGAGGCTGCGCACACATCTCGCCATATTGCTAAGGTATCAGTAATGTTTAGCTAGGGGGAGGACATAATTGGCGTAAATGAAGTATACTTAAAGGCCATTCCTTTATTGGTGTATTTTAATTTGTCTAACATTATCAGTATAACGATTAAATCCACCCCTCGTGCCGTCAGCATTTGAAGGGGCTTGGTGATAGGAACCAAATAATTATGTTGTTGTCAACCGGTTCAATCGCCCTGACACACTTAAATGTTCACTAGCAACATTAGCATTAGCTGTTCAGAGAGCGAACCCCCACTAGTCAGAAACTTCTTTTGTATGCACTCATACATGAAGTACTGTGCATGTTTTTTCAAAGTTTTCATTAAAAATATAATTTCTTATATGCGCTTGTCGTATTCTCGGTTTGTCGTCATATTGTTTTTTTTAAACTTATGTTTACGGACGAGCGCAGCGTTAGCTAACTGTTAGAATGCTAGAAACGGTAGAGAGGCGTAACGTTGACAACAATTACTGAATGTTGACGGTGCACCTGTTGTCGGTATGCACGGATAATTTGCAGCCAAGGTGCATGTGAGAACTACTCTGAAAGCAAATAAAACAAAACACTAAACAAGCGGCAGTGCCATCAGACAGATCATCTCTTAGGCCCACGGGATGGCTGCTGCAGGAGCCGCAGCCGGACCAAGCACTTCCAAGGATTTCATAGATGTCTACAGTGATTTGAATCAAAACGAGGAGGTGAGTCTAATGTTCATATTTTTCATCGCAGCAAAATGCACTAAGAACATTTAGAGAGCAGCACAGCAGTGTGGACCTCGCTATGGTCGAGTTTAAATCCACCTTTTCATTCAATACTTGTGTGAACTGATCTCAGATGCTGTTTAGAGTTTGTCTTTTGTGTGTGTGTGTTTGGGGGCATTTTATTTTCCTCATCTTTATTTAGAGAGAGTTAAGATGCATCTGCACCAACAACCCTTTACATTGGACACAGAGTTAGAAAGTATTTGTAACCTAAACAAAAAGGCAGACTACGTCTCCTTACTCAGGCATTCATACCCGCAGGTAAAATACACTGGAGCCCATCTTCATTTAAAGTTGTACTCTCATACACCCAGTTATCAGTTTATTAGGAACACCTAGCTGAACTGAATGCAGTCTAATACAAGAGGCAGGCGATAAGTTAAGTCCCGCCTTCATGGAAGTCATAAAGTTAAAGTTTTGTTGAAACGGTGTTAGAGAGGTGTTGATTCAATCATATGATGATTTTAAAGGATATAGTTTGTGGTGCTGATGAACTGTATTACATTATACAAAGAGGTGTCTACTATTTAGCCTGCCCGCGTCAATTTGAATGGGATGGTAATAGTAAAAGGAACACCTGTCAGCACAACACAGTTCAAAAGCAACACAAACTTCAGCCTCTAAAGTGATCATACGGTTGATTCAACATTCAGTTTCAACAAAAACTCGGTCCACACTCCATGCAGCTGGCCCCTAGGATTTACATTTCTTGTTGTAGTGTTTTGTTCATTGATGCTCTGCACATTGAGATACACAGGATGACAACATGTAAGATGACTTTGTTATTTTCTATCCTGCACAGGATTTGAGCAGAATTGCTGAAGCAAATGAACTTTTTGATGCTGTCCTGACTGGCTCAGTTGATCAGGAGAAGAAAGTTACTACTCAAGTGCCCCCTCTTAAGGAGACACAAGTTAAAGAGGAATCTAAATCAACAGCAGTGAAAACCCAGAAAGGAGGAAATTCACTGAGGAAACTGTCATTATATATTGGAAATTTCCCGTGGGTGAGTAAAGCTCACTCTGCGTTAATGTTGATTACATTTTTATTGTATTGTCCAGTGCTGTTTCAGTTGTTTTGTCCATATGGGCTTGTTGTACACTATCTACATTAAACAATATAGAGAAATAAGTTCCCATATCTCCTATTATGAAAACTTAAATGAGCAGTACTGAGATACGGTATAAGCAGATGGACTTAACAAAAGGAAGAAAAAGCATTTATTTTCACTTCACAATTTCCATTTCTATGTAGTTGTCTCATTTCAGAAACTAAAATATAATGCCAAGTCAAATAAAACAATCTACCAGACTATACAGTTGGTATTGTTGTAGTATGTTGTCAGTTTTCACAACACATAAATTTTTCATTCATCATTTCGAATGTGTTCAAATGTGCACCTCTTTGCACCTCTTTACGCCATACACCCTCTCTGATGAGCAGAAGAGGCAACATACATTCAGTTGTCAGTTCATTTGGTACACCTAGCTAAAATGAATTCAGTCTAATATAACAGTGCTGCTTTAAATTTCAGCTTATATTGTTCAGTTTCTGTTGTAACTTTGAAACTGAAAAGAGGTGATAGTATGTGTGCAATACCTCGGTACAAGAAAAGCCATTCATTTATGGCCAGAGTGATTTTAAAAGTCCACTTCCACTCTAGAGGTGAGGAGTATGAATAGGACAGGTGTGTGTTGGCTGGAGTGAGATGTAGCCTCAGAAGGCACTTTTTTGAATACATACAGTATGCATATACTTGGTCTTCAGTTGTGTTAAGATTTACCAGTGTACAAAACACATCTGTCTTGTCCACGTATTGATTCCAAATAAATTAAAAAAAAAAAACTGTAACTGGTTTTTGCACTCCAAGGACTCACAAGATTGTTTGATGCTCCCTTTAAAATTCCTGTTTTATGAAAGGGTTTGTCTCTTCATCAGCTCAAAACGCTGTAATTTCAAGGGGATTTTTAACACTATTTATTATAATGGCCAAACATCCTGTACTTCACAAAAGATCTCCAGTGGATTTTTGCTTTTGCTTGTGTTGATGAACTCCCTTAAAAAAGGGAAGTGATGCAAAAATAAAACCCATGCTCATTCAGGGGCATGTCTCAAGTTAAGCAAATACATCGAGATACCTGTTTTAATGACAGTGAGTATTCTAAGTTTTCAAAATATATCATCATAAACACAAAAGGTTTGACCCAGTACCTCATGAGTCACATTATGTCAATCAACTCAATTTCTGCTTCTGCAACAGTCTTACTATTCATCAGGATCAAAAGTAACTGTTTACCCTCCTGTTATTTTCTCATCCTCTCTTCCCAAACCTGCAAATACTTGCAGTGGACATCTGACAAGGACCTCATGTGCATGGTCCAAACGTTGGGTGTGAAGGATGTCAAAGAAATCAAATTCGCTGAGAACAGAGTTAATGGTCAGTCAAGAGGGTGAGTGGTTGCACATCTAGTGTTTATAAAATATAGATAAAAATCAGACTAGGTCAAAACCTAGTGTATGACTGGGTCACATATAGTTTCTGTTGTTAACATGCTATTCAGATCTGTTAGTTTCTTTAGCTTAGCAGTTATCGAAGGATTCTCTCTCTCCCTCCTACTCTCGTGCTCTCTCTTTCCTCTGCCTCATTTAGTAATAATGGCACATGTAATGAAGTAATGTAAGTAGTTTATTTGCCCTAATGGAGCCGAGGATTAGTGAATTCGAAGCGCTACTCCATTTCCTCGCAGCTCCTGAGCAGCGGGAAACCAGAGCGGCAAGGTGACTTCCTGTAACAAGAGACGTAGCCCTAAGCACACGGTTGGCATCTATACACGTTCCAGCTACATACTAGGTTTATACCTAGTCCTGTTTGAAAAAAAAAAAGTTATATAAATCTAGCAACAAATGCGCTAAGTTGGCAACATTGTAGGCTGTAAATGCCCCCCATAATAGAAACTGCTTTTATAAACGGCCAATGGGGAAACTCAACTATAATCACTCACTCACTCAGGAACATTTGCTATCATAGGGCTTGTCCTGCTGTTGCGGTCCGGCCAAAAATCCTAAAAGTATTTTCTGTGGTAGCCATACGTGTGTTGTTTCTTCTACTCCGTAATACAGCTATGCAGAAGTGGTGGTGACCTCAGAAGAGTCATTAAAACTATTGTTGGAAAAAATACCCCAATGTGAACTCAATGGGGAAAGGATTGACTGTCGCTTTGCTACTCGCCAGAACCTCACTGTGTTTGAGGAAGTTGCAAATAAACGTAAGAGCATTGAATTCTTAAGAACTATTGAATTTATTGGCATTTTTTAATATAATTTATGACTGTCATCATTGACTAAAACAATTTATTCTCCACAGGTATACCCTTACGTGTTACTTCCAAAGATTCCAAGGACTCAGATTCTTCGGATAAGATTCCCTCATTATTATCACAGGAGCCCAGCCCTCCCCCTATACCTCCACTTTTTCCATCACGTTCACTTGCAAACAGGTTTCCCTCATTACCCAGCCCTTTCCTTGGTCAGCCACCCCCACCTTTCCCACATATGCCTGCAAACATCCCTCCGCCCCTGCCGCCCCCTTTATTCCCTCCTCATCCAGTCCATGTTTGTAGCCAACCAACTCCTAGTCTACATATAAATCCAGCGTTCTTCTCCCCGGCACCAGATGGACACAGCAGCAAAGCTTACAGCCAACAAAAGTGAGAGCACTGTTTTAAATTTATACGTATTGTAAACCATAAGCAGTAATATGGCAATAGTTATGTTAACAATAACTTGTGGTTAAGTAATGACATAATAGCCAGCTAGTATGACAACTGTCTGTGTATTTTTCAGACACACATCTCAAAGTACAGGTGGAGATTTTGAAGAGCTAATGAACAGAAATAGAGCTGTTGCCAGCAGTGCCATATCCAAGGCTGTATCTGGAGCAACAGCTGGTAAGTATATAGTACAGGTTCTGGGAAGTGGAAGAAAAAACACAGGGCTTAATGAGCCATGTGGTGAAAGGACTGGTTTTTACTTATGACTGGTGGCCATATGACAAAAATCTAAATAAAAAGCTGTTCCCCACCCCTCTCACAATGGAATTGGATGGTAAAGAGATTTTTTTTTTGGTATTTTGTTGATTATAGATAAAGTTCTTTAAACACAGTTAATTTGTAATGACAAAGCAGACTTTTTCTTTTACATTTTTATCTTTATTTTGTATTTATGATAAAACATTACATTCAGACAAGTTGAAGTTTTTGCTTGACTTTACTGTATGTGGGTGTAAATGTGATCTATTTTTTATGACTTTGTATTACCTGTAACCCTAGAAGCTTTTAAGTGCTTAACTACTTAAAAGCAAATGTCACTCATATGTAATCTCTTCAATTGCTATTGCAGGAGACTTGCGGGTGGCCATGGAGACTCTATTAACTGCCATTGCCATCATTAAGCAGTCCAGAGTGTATGGAGATGAACGCTGTCAAGCCCTGGTCACCTCACTCAAAGACTGTTTAGTCTCTATCCAGGGCAACTATGGCTACAGGTGTGTAAAATTGTGCCTCAGAGCTCTAACACGTGATGCATTTTGTTGTTTATACAGAAAAATGAAGCTGGGGATGGAACTATCATTAGCTTTCTTATCAGTCTAGATCACACAAATGCTAATTTCCTTTCAGGAGTAGCAGTCGTTCTGGGGACAAAGAAAGAGACCGCGACAGGGGTCGTGACAGGGAGCGAGAGCGTGACAGAGAACGGGACCAAGAAGATTCCTCTGATTGGGAAGGTGTGGGAATGTCTCGTAGACACAGAGATCGTTCCTGGAGTGGAGAGAGAGACATGGAGCGCCCGCGGGAACGGGAAAGGGAACGAGAACGGGAAAGGGAAAGGCACAGAGATCACAGAGACCGATACCGCTGACTTGGTAAGCTTCCCTCTACTTGATTTATATAATTACTTTACTTTTTCATCCATCAGACCTTTTTTTATTATTTGCCATGTGTTTTCTATCAGTTCCACAGCTGTGTTTCTTATTACATGATATTGAGCTTCTGTGTTTTGAAGTACAGCATGACTACACCAGAAGAGACTACCCAAAATTACCAAAATTTGACATGAGTTTAGTATCAGTGGTGTTGGTTAGTGTCTCTCATACAACATACTTAGCTTGCATGCTTAGTGACCCCAATAATAAACAAAATAGTACAATTGAAGACAGTAATAACACTTGTTGAGGAACTCCACTACCTACAGATGTTGTATCTAAGCAAAGGTCACGACCTTCAACTCTCTGGACTCCAGTTATACACTGGGTAGCCCTATGGCCTTCAGTGAAATAACAGCTTATTGCTCAGTGTCAAAAACACCATAATTTTGTTTCATTTTTATACTAAAGCTGTCTATCAAATCTCTTCTCAAATTTAAAATTACTGTTCAGACCAGATTTCAACTTTTGATACTCCACCAGTAAATACTGAACTTGAGCAAACTCACCTCCAGTAATTTGCATAATTTAAATATAAAGAACTTTAAAACTTGCAAGTCTCAACCAATAAGATGCATTTAAACTTTTGGACCTTTTAAGTGATGAGTGTGATGTGTGTGCTTCTGGTGCTGTTTGTATGTGCTTGTGTGACTGGCTGTTTTATTGTCTTATCTCTGTTCTGTTTCCTCTGCTGTACTCAGGTGTCCCTTACAACACAGATCTTACTCTCAGTGAGACTGCCTGATTAATCAAAGGTTTTATGTACATAAAAAGCTTCAACAAACATGACACAAAACTTGCTTCATATTTTATTTTATTAAGATGGTGAGGTAGAAAATTATGAAATTGGTGGAATATGACTGTCTGGTAACAATTTTAAAAGTGGTTAAAGATATCTTGCAATTGAGATTGAATAAAACTTTATGCCAACACAGAAATATATTAAATCACATGTAAATAATTTTAAGTTTTAAGCTGTACTGGATAAATTGTTTTAAAAAAAAAACAAACAAAAAAAAACATACAGGCCTGTGGTTCCTCGTGCTAGTTCAACACACCCAAAACCATTTTGACAGATTACAGTTCATTAAGTGAAGGTCAATAAAATAGTTATTTTTAGTACAAAGTTATTACTGTGCAATTAACTGTTTAAAGTCCGCAACCAATTATGTCATCAGACTCTGAATGCATCATTGTCACATTTTTCTTCATCTTCTTAGTATGTGTCTATGAATAAGACCTCATGTGGCTATAACTCGATAGCATAGACTATATA